>NC_069503.1:211946533-212141533 GCF_027579735.1 Bombina bombina
TAATTACAACATTTTCTGCAGTCTTCCAAATGATTAAGATTACAGTACAGTCGGGGACGGAGCCAACTGCTAGCCTGAGCAGACGCATGAATGGAGAGCTCTTGCCATTTCAACTTGAAAAGTCTCATTTAATTAATATATGGAGGCTATTTCTGGCAGGAATGAGATTCATAAGAATAAGGAGCATACATACACTATTCCCCGCTCTGCAGATGGACTAAATTACCAACACTTTCAACCAGATACGAGATAGCCTTCTCCCGCCTGGCCACACAAGGTTTAATAGCGGCTTTTACAGTGCTACTTAGCATATTTTTGAAAGCATGGAGGGCGAATATACTATTCTCTACAATTTATTGCTGGACTTAGACCTAAAAATGTCGGAGGGTTTTGAAAGTCTTACAGATATCCTGAGAGATACACACGTGGAGGCAGCCATTGCTATACCGGAGATGCAGGCCAAGACTAACACGCTGATAGAGGAATTCATTTCAATGGAGACAGAAGCGACCGGCTTAGACTCTGAAATGGATGCAGATATGATCGGCACGACAGTGCCTAAGCCCGGACTTACTAAGAGGCGCCCGAGTCCTACTACTACTGCGATCCCGAGGCCTGACATACTACAAGGGGTTCCTCCTGGAGTTAATGCTACACAGGCACAGCTCACTTATAGCGCATCTAGACCGCTGAGAAGGTTACCCGCATCGAATGGCAAATTTCCCGCAGCGGCGACGGGGGAGAGCTTCAGCTGGAAGCTAAACAGATTTTCAGGCGAACCCTCAGAAGTGACTGTACTCATGCAGCATCGCACAGTTAAAGCTCCCATCTTACTCCAGCGTTGTTTGGGAGTTGCAGCGTGTGTAGGGGAGATAAGGCGACAACGCATATGGATAAAGGCAAGCTCCTCTATGAACTGGAACAAAAACAGCTGTGGACATTAGTTTGATTAGAATCCAAGCCAGTGAGCAGATCTCCAGATCTCTTCCTCCACAAGGGATGTTTTTTCACTCCAAGACACCGGACGATAATCCTCATAAATTGGGTATCGGCTGAATATACTTTTATTTAGATAGTGAGACCTCATGGCCTTACAGTTTTTTTTTTTCTTGCTCTTTGGGTTACGTTAGAGACTGAGGGCCTCCTGATGTTTATTGATTTCTATAGTTTCCACGGTTTGCACAATTGTTGTGGGTAAAGAGTGTACACCGAAGCACTTCATGCAAGTTAGAGAATGTGAAGTTAAATATTCAACCCCTATAGCTACAGCTTGGTATTTGAGAATTTAAAACAATCCATTATTATATATTTTATACAAGATGGGAAATGTTTAACTGATCTCTCTTCTGCGTACTCAGGCTCTGGCCTCCCATAGAGTTTCCACTAACGGTCTAGATTTATTTTACCTGCATAGAGAATATGCTCTGCATTTAATGTTTATGTTTATTAGTTATGTTCTATTTCTTCTAAGTCCATTTAAACAGTGAATATAGACTTTGAGTCTAAAGTTATAGGTGTTTGCTGGGATGGTATGTAGGGTGATGCACAATTGCCTTATGGTTTCACTGTCTCAACGCAAGCGGGTTATTCTTTGCTCTTTTTATAGTGTTTAAATTTTACCTTTATACCAAATGAATATGATTCTGTATGTAAGGTGACTGTTAAATTTTTGATACTCAAAAAACTAGGCAGCCTGGAGCTGGTGGTGAGTCTAAACATATATTCATATAGATATTTAAGGATACCCTATACCTGATATATCGAAATGACTAACTTGTGACCCACCTTTTTATTACAAGACCTATCTGTATTAGCATAATTCCAGGTAAATTCAACAAACCTATATTGTAGATATGTCTAGTATTGTTAGTTTTTCACACAATATAATCTCTTCGATTTTGGCTGTAACACTTGAAGCATCAGAATGCACAATATTTCCAGAAGATTCTAAGTGTATCTTGATAGTCCCTAACAGGGTTTAAAAATGTCACCTTGCTTCATCATAGTTTGCATTCCCTGTCAGTTGAGTACAACCTACAATACACGTTCCCTCCTATTAGTAATGGGACCTGATCTCACCTCTCGATGTCGCAGGGCAATTATGGTTTGCTTTGTAGTCATTAGGCCTCAATATTTAATAGACATCGCTGTCTACTATCTCATGCACTAGCTGTGCTCTGACGAGGCTGATCCTGCATGATACTGACGTATAATCTATCAAACTACAAATTGCTTTACACTATCATAGTTAGATTATAGCTGTCATATTATAATAACATTTCGTTATTTTCTACCTTTACTAAGTCCACCTGCATATTGATTATATACTTTAAATTTAAAGTTATAGGTTTTTGATGGGCTGGTATGTAGAACGATGCACAATTGTCTTATAGATTCACTGTCTCAATGCGGGAAGAATATTCTTTGTTCTTTTTATAATGTTTAAGTGTTACATCTATGCCAAATGAATATGATATAATATGGAGGGTGACGGCTTAATACTGGATATTAAACTTTGCTCTTGGCCCTCTCCTTAGTAAAATTGTGTATAAGGGGTCTTCGTATCTCTAAAGGGTCTGTTTGTATTCACAAGGGTTTTACACAAATCTGCCCAGCTAGGGGAGCACCCCAGCTTTTGTTATATGATATGTGAGATCTGTATATTTATTCTTGGTACCATCTTGCTAATTACATATGTCTTCAGGTTTGCCTTAAATAACTGTTTAGTGTATAAGGTAATACTATAACTATAACTCAGAGTCAGTGACAGTACAAAACATCTAGCTACTATTGGTAATTTACATGCATTCTATGTTTTACTTACCCTCCAATTTGTCTGTGATATTATCCTACCAGTAAATGTAAGTAGATAATATCTGATGCTAACCCCGAATGAGCACGAGCTATCTGTCATGCAGATAATTAATGCCACCTAACCCTATTTTTCTTTTAATTATACCGATCACTGATATGATGTTACTTTATCTTGCTAACTGTAAATATAAGAGGAACTTATAACCTGCTACTCACTCGCTCCCTGGGCTGCCATGCTGAGATGGGATGGTACTATTCTCCCTTGTACGTTCTAAAAAGTTTACATATAGTGATGTTATATTTATATACCAGGCATGTGGGACTCCCAAATAGGCGTTGACACTAACCTAGATACATGAGAATTTCTCACCTCATCACAATAGCTAGCATTAGACCCACCAGGGGTTTACTAGATAGAGCCAGAACATATTGGCGTGTTTGAAGCCCTTAGTATCTCCATAAGTGTTTCCTAGCTTCTAGGTTAAATAGCGTCACTAACTTTATAAATTTGAGATAGATATCCTGCCTAGTTTACCTTGTTAATGAGCCTCAGTTATGTCTATATATCCTTAACTAGTTGAATTCTTTATACCTGCAAGATATAAGGGCGATTACATATTAGTAGTGTTCTGAGGTAGCTCATAGGTTATGTTTGAGTTTAAACATTGGTTTTAGCACAATGCTACAATATACTGATTACCCCCAAAAAACCCCTGAGGTACAATATTGTTAAGATTAATGAACCCATCAGGTTTGAACTTCCCCTAAGGCTTCAATATACTTTCCTAGCCGTCACTATCCCAACCCCTGTTAACATACTGTATTATAGTTCCCTAGACTTCTCAAGCTGCCACCTGGCATATGGTCCTCGCTGACTTTGTTAAAACACCCTTTGAGGCCCCATTATGTCCATTTAAGGCGTCAGCATACAAAGATATATAAAGGTGTTTACACATATGGCTCCGCTCCTCCAACCCCCCCTTATACTAAGAGCGGTGCTTATCCGCTGAAAATCCCCCACCCCCCATAATGCATACTCAATCTTTTCTCTTTTTGCAGCTCCTGAAGAGCTATCCATCTGACCACTAGTAATCTGATATATAAATTGGCCATTTGGCCCAAAAATTAGTATTTAATAGGTCAGTCGCTCATGCTACTATATTATAAAACGAGGTTCTATCTGCCTATCTATGTTGAATACTATAAATATTGAAACATGTTGTTCAATTGTATTTATATTCTTTTATGTTATCAAAAGGCAATTCATGTCTTATGTTTTATGTTTATTGCACAAAACCTCAATAAAAAAATAAATATAAAAAAAAAAAAAAGATTACAGTACAGTCTAAATACTATTAGAACAGATTAGCACCTTGTTTGCTGTAATAGTTTTTGAATGGTTAAACTCCACACACCACTTTCCTTATTTGGAGGAGCGAATCTGGACTTTAGACTGGATAAGACAGGGTTTGCCACAGTCTTTGGGGCATATTTGTGTTAACAAAATGTCCAATGTTTGGCTTCAGCTGAAATGATAAGATAACAAACTGCAAATTAGATACAGATGTGTGGCAAGGATAAAGAAACCCCAAACACTAAATTCAATCATGGTTATCCATTTAATCATGGGTGTTGTCATTATGGAACCTAGATTACACTGCAGGTATCTGAAGAAGATTTGTTGTACATGTCCAAACAGCTCAGCACTGGAATGTAGGGAAATATAGATTTATTTCATAAAGGTGGTTAGAGTCCATCATCCATTACTCTTGAGAATTCCACTCCTGGCCACTAGGAACAGGCAAAGATTCCCAAAACTCCAAGAGCCCTTAATAACCCGCTCATCTCACTGGTAAACTAGTCTTATCGTTACCTCCACAGCAGAAAGGTGAAGAATGGAGGTGCTCCAAATGTTCTTCTGTGAGAGGGGTTTTCAGACATATTTGAGGCCCATTTTCCCCTTTAGAGAGCGTCTGTTTAGAAAGAGGGATGTTTATGGAGTATTAGGTAGTAGAAAAATTACTCCTAGTGGGGGTTAGTCACAGGCCTTTTTGCAGGGGCTGTTCCCTAGCCTCCTAAGGATCATTGTTATACTCTACATACACAGATTCTCTGCTGTCACACGTACAACACTGGCTTTGTGCTGTGAGCTCTTAAAGGGACATAATATTTATATGCTAAATCACTTAAAAGTGATACAGCATAACTGTAAAAAGCTGACAGGAAAATCACCTGAGCATCTCTAAGATATTTTACCTCACACCTTCCTCAGCTGCAGTAAAAAAAAAGAAGGAAGAAATGAACAGCAGCCAATCGGCATCAGCAGTGCTGAGGTCATGAACTCTTTTACTGTGATCTCATTAGATTTCACTTAACTCTCATGAGATTTCATAGTAAACTTTCTTAAACTGAATAGGGAAATAAGATGAGTGTGGATGAAGTTCGCTCCCTTGCCTGTCCCGGGACAGACATACTGATTTGCTGCTTAATACTTAGGACATTTTAAAGGGATAGTCTAGGCCAAAATAAACTTTCATGATTCAGATAGAGCATGTCATTTTAAACAATTTTTCAATTTACTTTTATCACTAATTTTGCTTCGTTCTCTTGGTATTCTTAGTTGAAAGCTTAACCTAGGAGGTTCAAATGCTAATTTCTTAGAAGAATTTCTTTTCAGAATGCATTTTAACAGTTTTTCACCACTAGAGGGTGTTAGTTCATGTATTTCATATAGATAACACTGCTCGTGCACGTGAAGTTATCTGGGAGCAGGCACTGATTGGCTAAACTGCAAGTCTCTCAAAAGAACTGAAATAAAGGGGCAGTTTGCAGAGGCTTAGATACAAGATGATCAAAGAGGTTAAAATTATATTAATATAACTGTTGGTTATGCAAAACTGGGGAATGGGTAATAAAGCGATTATCTATCTTTTAAAACAATAAAAATTCTGGTGTAGACTGTCCCTTTAAGGTAAAATATCTTCCTTTTTTACATAGAGATGTTAAGGTGATATTTTCTTTGTGGATGCATAATACTCCTTTTTTTGCTTTGGCTTTTTTTCTGGTAGAGGGGGTGAGATTTTTCAATAACTGCTAAGGGCGGCATTGCACAAGCATTTCACAATAAATTGACCCCATAGTCTTCCCCCTACCACATTTTATTCCTATAGCACATATATATCATTACTCCCAGGAGTAATGTATCGTGGACTCTCACCACTAGGAAATAAATTAATTTATCAGGTATGTATAAATTATATTTTCAACATGACTAGAGAGAACTAGGGAATAACCTCAATACTGTGCTTATAACATGTATTTAGTGTATTTAGTGTTAATATCCCTTTAAGCTTGTGAAGCCTACCATGTGCTCTTTCGGTTTTCAGGACTGGAAAATTAATTATTTTTCTAATTAAATTATGGGAAAGGGGGGCATATAAATAATGACAGTATATTGCCATGTTGTTCTACAATGAATAATTAAGCAATTTATGTTTGTTTCTAATTGTTTACTGTCCCTTTAGCCTGAATTACTAAGCAGGTGAATATATTAAATTAAATATTAAATAATATATCAAAGTAAGACTTTTAGATAGTTTCCAATTTAAGAAAACAAGCTTTCTAATTTAATCTTATCTAATTTACCATTTTTTCTTGATCCTCCTTCTAGAACTTAATTGGAAAGGGCTAAGAAAAACAGTGAAAATGTTGAAAGACACAGCACACATAATATTTTTAGTCCTTTGCAGCGAAACAGGGGTGCCACATGTGCATTTATAGGGGCATAGAACACCCCAGCACTCCCATAGAACCAACACTGATTACAGTATATGCATCTCTTTTCCATAAGATCACTGTGAGGTAGGCGGTATCCTGAGCACTAGTGCTCAATGCAAGTGCTCTCTCCTTAGCTAAGCTATATACCAAGATAAAGGACAACTGTATAATGGAAAGTTGTTTTTTCAACTGAAAACTATGAGCTAGATTACAAGTGGAACAGTAATCCGCTCGAGTTTTAACTTCGCTAGAAGTTAACTTTTTGTATGCATCGGGTAGCACGTGTATTACAGGTTGAAATTAAAAACTTTGTGCGTGAGCGAAAACCTGATGCTCACAAAAAGTTAGATTTCCGATATTGCGATAAAACATTCTCCCCATAGTCTACAACGGAGCCACAAAGTCTAAGAAAAACCTGCCACCTATACTCGCTTGCTAACCCACCATAACCCCATCGCAAAACCCCAGCTATACTATGTAACCCATAACCCGTCACAACCCCCCATCATAATAAAACCCTACTCTATTAACCCCTAACCCGCCACAACCCCCTCACAATAAACCCCCTATTATATTAAACCCCTAAACTGCCACAGCCCCCATTGCAATGAACCCCCTACTATATTAACCCATAAACCACCGCTGCCACCCCATCACAATAAACTCCTACTCTATTAACCCCTAAAATACTGCAACCCCATTCGCAATAAACCCCCTACTCTATTAACCCATAAACCACCACAACCCCCATTGCAATAAATCCCATACTCTATTAACCCCCTAACAGGTAACCCCTCAAGACCCCTAACCTAAGACGTCCTACGTTACAAAAAAGAAAAAAACACTTCCAGTTTAAAAAAAATTACACAACAAAACACTACAAGTTAAAAAACATTACACAAAAAATAAAAAAGGCCCTAAAAGTAAATTACCCTACAAAATATAAAAGACCCCCTAAAAAATCCAATCCTAAAACTAAAGTAACCCCCCCAAAAAAACCTATACCTAAAATAAATGCCCCCCAAAAAACTAATGCTAGAATCTCAAGATTTCACCCACCTTCTTGAATCTGGCTCCTTGGGGGGGGGGGGGGCAGCGGTGGATCCTCAGTGGCATTGGTCCATGGGGCAGTAGTCCTCTTCTCCAAGGCACCGGTGGTCCTCTCCTCTCATGGTGGTTATCTTCTCAACAGAACACTGAAGTTTGAATGCAGATTTCCCCCTTTTATAGGGGTGTCCTTTCATTTCTTTTTTTAAAATTTTTATTTGTATTCCAAAACATCTTACAAAAAAATCACAAATTAGTAACTAACATGGATATTATGAAGAATCATTCATCCCCAACATTACAAAGTCACGTGGGGATCCAATACTTAAAAGAGACCATTTTGTTAACACAATTTTGGTCAAAGACATTAACATATCAAAACTTAAGCACAAATTCTTCATGTATCTTACTTGAAGATGTTTCGGAAAGTGTTTTTAAACAGCATAACATTTAAAATAATAAAAAAATAAGGTAACATCTGGACAAGGGGAGAAATATAAAAAGAGAAAGAAGAGGGGGAACCCCTTTCCCATTCTACCTACCTAGAGCCAGAATTTCTTCTTGGTAAAGTCCTAGCAATTAACAAATTGTAGATAAATTCATGACCCTGAATAGGGGAAATTACTTATATTAGTCAATTCTAGGTAAGACTTAGAGTATAGTAAAGATCCTAAGGTCTGTTTCTGGATTGTGGGTGAGAATGTTTTGATTATTGGTAGCCATTTCTCAAAGAATTCTTGGACTTTATTCTCAGAAGAGGGGTCTATATTTTGTATCGCAAATACTATTTGTTGAAGGAGAGTGTTTTGAAAACAGGAAAATCTAGGCGGAAGTGGGTCCATTTCTTCAAGATCAACCACCAAAATTATAGTATTTAGGGTATCATAATTAGTTGGTCCACAGATTTCCAGGTTAAAGTGTAGGAGAAAAATGATATGGTGGGCCTGGATTTTAAATTGATCGTCAAAAAAATTATTATACCAAAATTAACTTTGCACCAGAGTTGATATATTTTGGGGCAATAACAAAATAAGTGGTGAGTGTCAGCGGTTTCAGAACAACATTTTGGACAGCGATATTCTGTATTAGTATAGAACTTGGATAATTTACAAGGAGTTACAGGAACACTAAAGTCAAAATTAAACTTTCATTATTCAGATAAAGCATGCAATTTTAAACAACTTTCCAATTTACTTCCATTAACAAAATGTGCACAGTCTTTTTATATTTAAACTTTTTGAGTCACCAGCTCCTACTGAGCATGTGCAAGAATTTACAGAATAAGCGTGTATGCATTTGTGATTGGCTGATTGCTGTCACATGGTATGTGTATGCATTTGTGATTGGTTGATGGTTGTCACATGGTACAGGGGGAGTGGAAATAGACATCATTTTTAAAATTGTGAGAAGAAAAATCTACTACTCATTTGAAGTTCAGACTAAGTGCTATTGCATTGTCTTGTTATCTTGCATTTGTTGATTATGCAAACCTACTGTGTTGACTGGTCCTTTAAGTATGTATTATGAATTAGTTTCATGTGTGACTTTCCAGCCTACGGAAATTGCTAGCTTTTCTAGAGATGTAAAATTATATTTTAAGTTGGATAATTCCAAAAAGGGAAAATAGTAGGACCAATCAGCAAGTATTTTATTTAAATGGGTTTGCCCCTGTTTAGCGAGCATAATATTATATAAAAGAGAGATGGAGCATTTACCTGCAACAACATTTTTAATGCATTCATTGATTTTAGACCATCGATGTAGTAAATGTAAAAAACCTTTTTAGAGAGTTAATGAAATGACGTAAGTGAAAATATGCAAATAAATTTAACCTATGGATCTCAAGACCAAAAGTTGAAAGCCACATGCTGGATCCCAGGTGAAAACTCTGGATTTCCATGGATTGGTAAAAATAAAGAGAATCTATAATCTATAGTTAAAAGGCTAAACATTCTTTGCCATGCAATGATGACTTTTTTAATAGACAGTAAATTGGACATGTTTACCGGGAGCTTTTTTTGCAGGGCAATAGAGGAAAGCCTTCAGGAAAAATGGAGATATTAGCACACTCTCTATCTCACTAGTGGGAACTTTATTAGATTCTGTAAGCCAGTCCAGAACAATTTTAATTAATGTAGTCAGATTATGTAATTTAATGTCTGGAAGGGAAAGGCCAGCATTCATCTTTTTTTGACATAATTTAGAAATTGATATATGTGCCTTATGACCGTTCCAGAGAAATTCAGAGCAAGCAGAATACAACTTTCGAGTCTCTTGGTTAGGGATAGAAAGGGGCACATTTTGCAATAAATATTTGAGGGAATATGATTGCCCTGATTAAATTTACTCTGGCAGACAGAGAGAGAGGGAAGGCTGCTCAATTTTTAAGATCTATGATTGCTTTCTGGAAAACTTGGGGGTAATTTAATTTATACCATAGTTTAGGATTTTTATGGAGAAAAATACCTAGGTATTTAATACAATCCTGTCTTTTAAAAGGGATGGTTTGAATAGCTGTCTCTGAGTTGCCTGATCCAAAGAAGTTCGCTTTTTTCGACATTAATCTTATAGCCTGAAAAGGAGCTAAAGACTGAAAACATATGTAATATTTGTGGAATAGTGCTGCTTGAATCCTCAAAAAAATTAGAAGATCGCCAGCATATAAAAGAATTTTAAGAAATTTAGAACCGAGTCTTATATCGCAAAGTTCTTGCCTAAGCTATATAGCTAAAGGTTCAAAGGAAATATTGAAAAGCAAAGGGGACAAAGGACAGCCTTGGAACGTACCGCGTCCAAGAGAGATTTTGGGTAATAAGTTTTCATTAATGAGGAGAAATGAGAAGGGGTTTTTATAAATCTTGTGAATAAACTCTAAAAAGTGACCGTTGAAACCAAACTGGTGTAGAGAATGAAATAGATGGTCCCAGGAGATGGAAACTTGGGGGTAATTTAATTTATACCATAGTTTAGGATTTTTATGGAGAAAAATACCTAGGTATTTAATACAATCCTGTCTTTTAAAAGGGATGGTTTGAATAGCTGTCTCTGAGTTGCCTGATCCAAAGAATGAAATAGATGGTCCCAGGAGATGGAAACTTGGGGGTAATTTAATTTATACCATAGTTTAGGATTTTTATGGAGAAAAATACCTAGGTATTTAATACAATCCTGTCTTTTAAAAGGGATGGTTTGAATAGCTGTCTCTGAGTTGCCTGATCCAAAGAAGTTTGCTTTTTTCGACATTAATCTTATAGCCTGAAAAGGAGCTAAAGACTGAAAACATATGTAATATTTGTGGAATAGTGCTGCTTGAATCCTCAAAAAAATTAGAAGATCGCCAGCATATAAAAGAATTTTAAGAAATTTAGAACCGAGTCTTATATCGCAAAGTTCTTGCCTAAGCTATATAGCTAAAGGTTCAAAGGAAATATTGAAAAGCAAAGGGGACAAAGGACAGCCTTGGCACGTACCGCGTCCAAGAGAGATTTTGGGTAATAAGTTTTCATTAATGAGGAGAAATGAGAAGGGGTTTTTATAAATCTTGTGAATAAACTCTAAAAAGTGACCGTTGAAACCAAACTGGTGTAGAGAATGAAATAGATCGTCCCAGGAGATGGAAACTTGGGCGTAATTTAATTTATACCATAGTTTAGGATTTTTATGGAGAAAAATACCTAGGTATTTAATACAATCCTGTCTTTTCAAAGGGATGGTTTGAATAGCTGTCTCTGAGTTGCATGATCCAAAGAATGAAATAGATGGTCCCAGGAGATGGAAACTTGGGGGTAATTTAATTTATACCATAGTTTAGGATTTTTATGGAGAAAAATACCTAGGTATTTAATACAATCCTGTCTTTTAAAAGGGATGGTTTGAATAGCTGTCTCTGAGTTGCCTGATCCAAAGAAGTTCGCTTTTTTCGACATTAATCTTATAGCCTGAAAAAGAGCTAAAGACTGAAAACATATGTAATATTTTTCTTTTTACAGAGGATGAGGTTTTGTTAGCATTATCAAAAATAAATGTTACAAAGGCAGTGGGTCCTGATAATATTCATCCAAGGGTTTTAAAAGAACTTCGATCAGTGCTAACCGTCCCATTAACTGATATGTTTAATCAGTCACTATTAACAGGAGCTGTCCCAGATGATTGGAGAATAGCAAATGTAATACCTCTTCATAAAAAGGGCAGTAGAAAAGAATCTAGCAACTACAGGCCAGTTAGTTTAACTTCAGTAGTAGGGAAATTAATGGAAAGCCTCTTAAAAGAAAGATTTATGACTTACATAAAGACAAACAATTTAGAGGACCAAAATCAGCATGGTTTTACTTCAGGGAGATCATGTCAGACTAATCTAATTGACTTCTTTGATTATGTAACAAAAGTATTAGACAAGGGAGGAGCAGTTGATGTAGCATATCTAGATTTCAGCAAAGCATTTGACACCGTCCCACACAATAAACTTATTCACAAACTATATCTCCTTGGTCTAGATTCAAAAATTGTGAACTGGGTGGAATGCTGGCTTAAGGACAGAAAACAAAGTGTCTTAGTAAATGGAGTTCATTCAGCAGAGGGGGCTGTTACTAGTGGTGTTCCTCAGGGGTCAGTTCTGGGGTCTGTTTTGTTTAACATATTTATCTGCGATATCAGCAAAGGGCTACAGGGGAAAGTATGTCTCTTTGCAGATGATACAAAAATTTGCAACAGAGTGGATGTTCCAAGGGGGGTAGACAAAATGAGAAGTGATATACAACAATTGGAGGATTGGACAAACGACTGGGATCTAAAGTTTAACACTGCAAAGTGTAAAATAATGCATTTAGGGAAGAAAAATCCAAATTTTAATTACAGACTCAATGACACTTTACTGACTGTTACAGACGAGGAACAGGACTTGGGAATTATTATTTCAGATGATTTAAAACTTAGTAAACAATGTAGTAATGCAGCGAGTAAGGCTAGCAGAATGCTTGGATGTATTGGTAGAGGTATTTGCAGCAGAAATAGTAAGGTTCTTATGCCACTTTATAGATCATTAGTTAGGCCTCATCTTGAGCATTGTGTGCAGTTCTGGAGGCCATATCTTCAGAAGGATATTAACAAACTTGAATCTGTGCAAAGGAGGACTACCAAAATGGTACATGGTCTAAAAAATAAAACTTACCAGGATAGGCTCAATTACCTAAATATGTATAGCTTAGAGGAGAGAAGGGAAAGAGGTGATATGATAGCAACTTTCAAGTACATTAAAGGGTTTAGTAAAACTGAGGCTGTGGGTATTTTACATAAAATGGAAAATTCAAGAACAAGGGGTCATGAGCTCAAGCTAAAGGGTAGTAGATTCAGGAGTAATTTGAGGAAGCACTTCTTTACAGAAAGAGTGATTGATTTATGGAATAAACTTCCTCAAGAGGTAGTAGCAACAAACACTGTGGGGGACTTTAAAAATGCATGGGACAAGCATAGGGCTATCCTACGAACTAGATAAGTTTATACTGTTGGGTAAGGTCGGGCAGACTTGCTGGGCCTATGGCTCTTATCTGCCGTCAATATCTATGTTTCTATGTTTCTATGAATCAAACGCCTTTTCAGCATCAACAGTTAAAATTGCTATGTCCTTGCCTGATTTTTTATTATTATTTTGACAGGCAATATTTTTATTCCAAAAATAATCTAACACAATTTCTACCTTCCGTAGATTTGTTGTTACATTTATGCCATGCATAAAACCTGTTTGGTCAGGATGGATAATTTTATATAATGGGAGGTCAGGGTGATGAAACACCCAGATAGGTGGCGGACAAAAAAAAAAAAACAGTGGAAGAAAGGGAGGTTTAATGTGAATAATGTAGTGTAAAAAAAAATAAAAAAAATAATGAATGATAAGTGGACTCTCAAGAATGAGTAAAAATTGGTGAAATGATAAAATGTTGTTTAACACAATAAAATTCTTGTGACAAAATGTGAAATTAATTAACCTTAATAAATGACAAAGATAGTGTCCATGTAAAGAAAACAAAAGTTCAATTACTGAAGTTTTTTTTCAATCCAAGTAAAAAAGGAGTGTACCGGGCAGCTCCACTTGGGGAAATAATCTCTGTTCACCTCAATGATCTAGGTTAGAAAGAAAATGGGCGCCTCATAGTGAAATCCATATGTGATGTATAATAAAGAAGGTAAATAGTAAAACTCACAATTTTTGAAGTCACTGGATAGTGCAAACAGGCAGGCTGACACTTGCAGTAGTCAGCTAACTGGATACTGATCTTGTATCAGGGTTGAGAACGATTCTCAAATCACAGATGAGACCACAGGGAAGTTTGAATCCAAGTATCAAACAACAGGCTGAAGATATTGTGCAGGAAAACCAATTGTGATGAAATGGTTTAAAAATTCTCTGTGCAGATGGAGCAAATTCAATCTGGATAATTAGGCAAAAGACTCCTCCGTGTATAAATGTTTAAAAACAAGTTTAATGTTGCTGCAACACGTTTCTCGACCTCACAACATGGTCGTTTCATCAGGCATAAAATTAATATAAAAAAAACAAATAAAAAAAGCGCTTTTTCAAGCTGCCACAGTGTGTTTCATTGGTTATCCAGCACTTTCAAATCATCCAATAGACAACGGAGGGTTAAAGTGACAGGTGTGGAGTCAATTGTTCACTAATAATGTGTATTTGCAAATAGACTAAGAAATCTATCATGAGACTTTTTTGGGAATAAAAATAACTTAAAAATTGCATGTAATAGTTTAAAAGAAAACTTTGTTATGAAAGGAATTGTATTTAAAAATGTATAATTAAGGATATTTGTAAATTCATAAGATATACTATGAAACACATGTGTTACAATGAAATGAGGCAATATACACTTTATTGCATCAATACAAAATATATATATTAGTTGTTATTTCAAAAACAACTGTGAGGATCAATATATATAACAAAATGTATACCATTTTTTTATGACAATGTTTGATAAAAATCATTGTCTCCAATGAAAAATTAATAAAACAGCGGTTTGTGTAATGAACCCAGTAACTTGGATAACAGTGAATAAGTGTAACAACTGTCTAAAATAGCACGTATAAAGCAATATATGTGGTGTCATAATGGACAAAAAAGGATAACAATAGTAGAATTTCCTGATCAACATCATGTATATGAATAAATAAATCTTCTAGATAAGATTTTTTTTAAATTAATTGGTTAAAAGACTTTTTTTGCATAAGTTAGTGGGAGCTAGCTGAGTTAGCCCAGAAATAGTGTATTATACTCATGAGAAATTTTAGTTTAACTGGTGTCAAAAACTATCGAAAAATGAGATATAAAAGACATATAATTGTGACCTAAAATACAAATTACAAAAATATATGATGGGATATATATAGAAAAATCTTTTTTTGAGAAAATAGGGTATGTATAACAACAACATTTCCATCTAAACAATGAGATATATGATTAAATAAACTAATATGCCCAGCTGTGTGAGACTAAACTTCTGAGTATATGAATAATCTATATATAATCTTTTAAAAAATATAAAAAAAATATATATATACATTTTTTTTAAAAAAATAGTGGGAGCTAGCTGACACATGGCCCAAAATATTAATATTTTATAATGAAAAAAATGTGACCTAAAATGCAAAGGGCCAGAATAAGATGGATGCATATATAAACTGATAAACCTTACTAAGTTTAAATAAACCGCTTAGTGTATAAAATAGTCTTTTTTTTTAAATATATGATTTTGCTCATATGTTAGTGGGAGCTAGCTGAGTTAGCCCAAAATGTTGATATTTGATGCTTAAACTATTTTTTTTATTTAACCAATGATGAAAAATCTATGAAAGACAAAGAATAAAATAGAAAGGGGGCATGAAATAACAAAAGACCATATTTATATGAGAAAGGTATGTATAAAAAGATCTTTGTCGAATAAGTGGA
This sequence comes from Bombina bombina, assembly GCF_027579735.1. Classification (NCBI taxonomy): domain Eukaryota; kingdom Metazoa; phylum Chordata; class Amphibia; order Anura; family Bombinatoridae; genus Bombina; species Bombina bombina. The sequence goes on from NC_069503.1 coordinate 211,962,126, forward strand.
TATGTGTAGAACACCCATGTTTTCGTCTAAACCAAGGATGTGAACTAATGAACCTAAATGTATGTATATAGATAAATAGTGATGTACAATGTGATCAGACTGTTTGAATGTGAATGTGAATGTGGTATGGAGAATAACTGGTATAATGTTAATGCAAAACATTTTTTTAATAAGGAATAAGAGAGAGTGATGTTAATGTTGGAAGAGAGTGGATCACAAAAAGAATGTATTCAATTGAATGCTGCTAAATCTACATTGGAATTTAAACCAAGAGGGAACAAGGTCTGCAATTTATGAATCCTCTCTGACGAAGTCTAACTAGTCGATTATAATCAGAAGATTTAGATATATAATCTATGGGCATAATTTTGTATATATAGGGATTATTAGAATGGTGGGTATTGCAATGATTTGGAATGCTGTGTTTAATTTTTTAGTTTTTACAGTTTCTAAAATGTTCACCCCATCTACTTCTCATAACTCTTGAGAAGCGCCCCACATATTGCTGACCACATAAACATTCTATAAGATAGACTACATATCTGGAGTCACAATTGAAAATTTGTGTAATTTCGAAGGTTTCCCCTGACTTGTTGGACTTGAAGCTTTTTGCTCCTGCTTTAATATATTTGCAAGCATTACAACCTCTTTTGTTGCATTTGTAAATGCCCCTCAAACCAAATGATTTTTTTTTGGGGCTATTACCTGAATCGCATGATTTATTGAAATTAATGTGTTTAACCCTTTTACTGGGTGCCAATATATTCCGAAGGGTGGGAGCTCTTTTATATACTGTCATCTGTCGATCGTTTACAATACTCTTCAAGATGGGATCTCTTTGAATAATGTGCCAATGTTTGTTGATAGTATGATGTATTTTTTTGTGATTTATATTATATTGGGTAATAAACATGCTTTCATCACTGAGGTTAGATTTAATACGTTTAGGTTGGGTATCAAGAATACTATCTCTATCTAGATCAATGTTTTTTTGTAGGGCTCTATTCGGTATACTTTTTCAATAAATCTTTGATAGATTATATTGCTCTGTTTGATGAATACTTCAAATTTAAAACAATTCCTCCGTATTCTTCTAAATTGGCTAAACGGAATGTTGTTAATCCACCCTCGATGGTGATTACTATTGTATACTAAATAGCTGTTAATATCAACAGACTTGAAAAAAGTTTGAGATTCTATACCTATGTCGTGGTCCCAGCTAAGGGTTAAATCTAAATATTCAATGGTTTGAGTTTGGATGTTAGCCGTAAAGGATAAACCTAAATGGTTATTGTTGAGGTGTATGACAAAAGTCTGTGCTGATTCAGTGTCTCCTCTCCACACAAAGAGAAGGCCATCTATGTAACGGCCATAGAAAACCAAGCTCGCCCCCCGTTTGTATGAGTATATATACTGTTCTTCGAAGAAACCCATAAACAGGTTTGCAAAACTGGGGGCGAATTTGGTTCCCATGGCCGTCCCCTTGATCTGGAGATAAAAAGTATCCTGAAATAGGAAACAGTTGTGTTGCAAAATAAACTGAATGCTTTCCAAAATAAATGTTCTCTGTTCTGCAGGCATATACATATCTTGTTCTAGATAATGGGATATGGCTATTGATCCCAATGTGTGTGAGATGTTGGAATATAAGGCATTCACATCACAACTGATGAATACTTAAAATTTCGAGCAATTCCACCGTATTCTTCTAAATTGGCTAAATGGAATGTTGTTAATCCACCCTCGATCCACCCTATTTTCTCAAAAAAAGATTTTTCTATATATATCCCATCATATATTTTTGTCATTTGCATTTTAGGTCACAATTATATGTCTTTTATATCTCATTTTTTGATAGTTTTTGACACCAGTCAAACTAAAATTTCTCTTGAGTATAATACACTATTTTTGGGCTAACTCAGCTAGCTCCCACTAACTTATGCAAAAAAAAGTCTTTTAACCAATTAATAAAAAAAAAATCTTATCTAGAATATTTATTTATTCATATACATGATGTTGATCAGGAAATTCTACTATTGTTATCCTTTTTTGTCCATTATGACACCACATATATTGTTTATACGTGCTATTTTAGACAGTTGTTACACTTATTCACTGTTATCCAAGTTACTGGGTTCATTACATAAACCACTAGTGTATATTGCCTCATTTCATTGTAACACATGTGTTTCATAGTATATCTTATGAATTTACAAATATCCTTAATTATACATTTTTAAATACAATTCCTTTCATAACAAAGTTTTCTTTTAAACTATTACATGCAATTTTTAAGTTATTTTTATTCCCAAAAAAGTCTCATTATAGATTTCTTAGTCTATTTTCAAATACACATTATTAGTGAACAATTGACTCCACACCTGTCACTTTAACTCTCTGTTGTCCTTTGGATGATTTGAAAGGGCTGGATAACCAATGAAACACACTGTGGCAGCTTAAAAAATCACTTTTTTTAATCTGTTTTTTATCTTAATTTTATGCCTGATGAAACGACCATGTTGTGAGGTCGAGAAACGCGTTGCAGCAACATTAAACTTGTTTTTTTAAACATTTATACACAGAGGAGTCTTTTGCCTGATTATCCAGATTAAATTTGCTCCATGTGCACAGAGAATTTTTAAACCATTTCATCACAATTAGTTTTCCTGCACAATATCTTCAGCCTGTTGTTTGATACTTGGATTCAAACTTCCCTGTGGTCTCACCTGTGACTTGAGAATCGTTCTCAACCCTGATACAGGATCAGCATCCAGTTAGCTGACTACTGCAAGTGTCAACCTGCCTGTTTGCACTATCCAGTGCCTTAAAAAATTGTGAGTTTTACTATTTACCTTCTTTATTATACATCACATATGGATTTCACTATGAGGCGCCCATTTTGTTTCTAACCTAGATAATTTTATATAGACATGTTTTGAGTCTATCGGCAATAATAGAAGTGAGAATTGAGTGTAATGCTCGTGGGATACTCCTCTATTAGACCAAACTCGGCCAGTAGTCTTGTTATCCCGGCGTTGAGCCGGAATGATAGAGAATATCCCAGAGCAGAGAAAGTTAATGAGATTAGGAAGGTGGCACTCACCACAGGCAGGACAGTCCCCAGAAGCAACAGCAGAGCAGTCCAAGGATGAACCACTACAATGGTCAGGCAGGCAGGGTTTGGCAACAGCAAAGCAGTCCAAGGGTAAACCACTAGAATGGTTAGGCAGGCAGGGTTTGGCAACAGTAAAGCAGTCCAAGGATAAACCACTAGAATAGTCAGGCAGGCAGGGTTTGCCAACAGTAGAGCAGTCCAAGGGCACACCACTAGAATGGTCAGGCAGGCAGGGTTTGGCAACAGTAGAGCAGTCCAGCAGTTTAAGGGTTAAGGCAGGTAGAGTAGTCAGACAGGCAGATTCAGCAACGATATGAGGCACAAGAAAGAACTGTCACACCCAGGAGCACACAAATTAACACCTATACTTGGGCAGTGACAGATCGTTCTACAACATTTAAATATAGGCGCAGATTTGCGCCACTGAGCTCCGACCGGCATCCGGAGCATGCGGCGATGATGTCAGCGCTGCACGCATCTGGAGCCGACACTGCCCCTAACACCGAGCAGGGAAGGAGACGCCTTGCCCCTAGCAACATCTAGAGCAGCGCTGCATGACATAGCCCCCCTCTCATGGGTTGGATTGAGTTGATGAGCAGTCTCTAGGTAAGTCAGATTCTTGTGGTCAGTGAAAATCTGAATAGGATTGGTGGTGCCCTGAAGGGACGGCCGGAAGGGGCGGAGCTGCACGGACGCTGCGTGTGGTAGCGCTCTGGTTGGGAGTGAGCGCTTAACAAGCCCCGAGTGCTCCGAGGATTCGACTCGACAAGCCGGACCTTTAGGCGAGCTGCCTGGTACCCGCAATAAGAGCGGGAAGCTTGGATCCCGACGGAGGGTGAGCAAAACGGCCGCCACTTAACAGGCGCAACAGCCGACCCACGACCCGGGTCACCTCTTGGAGGAACAGTGCTCCTGAGTGGAGAGACGACTATAAGTGGCAAAGAGATAAGTATGCCTACAAAACCGGAGAGCCAACAAGCAATTCCAAAGTAAGGTACTTTTATTGTTTATTATCTGGAAGATCCGGTGTGGGGGGAACGAAGAATAAGGGAGACAAGACAAGGTCAAGGTCAGATATGCACTTGTGATAATGCGTACTGGGGAATAGGAAACGAATTGTTGGAACATTGGTCAAGGTTGGAGGTCCCAAATAAGTCAAGGCCTGTCTATATATGGACAATCAGTGTAATAAGCCCCCCCTACATGTAACAACATATTGATACAAGCAGTGTCCCCCCCACGAAGAGTAACATATACAATTTAAGGCGACTAGGAGAGATTTAACAGTCGTATTGTTTGCATATGGTATCAAGGTGCTTATTGCTTAAGCGAAGCAGTGCTGCAGCAGTAGCGCTGGGAGTAAGAAAAGTTGGTCACTATAGCTGTCGCCAGCCAGGTACCGCAAGGTGGGTGAAGCCCTGGCGGAGCAGGAAAGTGAGGAATATAATCTCTCTATTTTTTATCCGGTGTTTCCCTGGGTTAATGGATAAGGGCTACATTGATCTTGGCTTATACTCAGGCGGTTATAAATCAAAAATAACTGGCGAGTGGAAGAGGAGACATATAGGCTTATGAACGTTATTGAATACTGCCAGTCTAAGACTTTGTTACGGATCTAGTGAAAGAGGGGCTATATAAGACTATAAGAGCTGTTGAATGCTACCAGTCCAAGGTTTTATTATCTGTCCAGGCAGGAGCCTATAGCAAAAAAAAAAAAAAAAAGAAAGAAAAAAAAAGGAAAAGAGAAAAAGAGGAAAAGAAGGAAAGGAAAGAAAAAAGAAAAAGAAAAGAGGCAGTTATAAATAAAGAGAAACACCTGCAGTTTGCTGCGCCTATTACCAGAAAGGCTCTTTATAGAGACTGTTGAAAACTAATTATAAGAACTATTTGTAAAGAATTGATCTACTCAGAGCACTTTAAGAGCTATAAATTAAGTTATACCCAATTTTTTTTTCTTTTTTTGTGGCAAGACATGAAGCGCTAGGTTCTCATAGTATTGTAATAGGCTAAGATTTTAATGCTATATAAATGCAATAAGTTAAGAAAATGTTAAGAAATTTAAATGTCTAACTGTGGTCAGATAAAACCGTTGAAAGAATATACTTAATAATAGTTTATAAAGACCTGCTTGTAAACTTGTCAGACACTGGGTATATAAGGAAAAAGAAATATATCGATATCCATAGATAAATGATTGTTTCTAAAAATACAGACAATTGTTTCTTGATGCAGAATTAGGCATTACCACAGTCAGTCACACTTCATACGAATAGAGTGTTAATACACCTTTAGAATTTACCCTTCACATTCCAACCACTTCCCTCCCTTTGTCCTTTTTCCCCTTTTTTTCCACCCTCTGTCTGTCCACCCACGTGGATTGTTTAGGCCACCACTAGGCCCTGCTTAGTTTAAAATACCTATACACACACATATGGAAAGATTTGTCACCATTAAAAATAAATCACTGGCAATGCCACCAAAAGGGAAAGAAAAAAAAACGACAAAAAGAAACAGCTTAGATACAGAGAATAGAAGCTTGTTAGAAACATCAAATATGCAGATAATGGAGTCCCAGGATTTAGTAAAGCAACTATCAGATATTATGTTGCCCCAATTTGATCAGGTAAAGAGGGACATTTCAGAGTTTAGGGCAGAAGTTAAACAGTTTTCAGAGAGGTTACAAGAAGCAGAAATTAGAATATCTGACCTAGAAGACACGAATGTTAAACATGAGGCTAAATTAGCGGAACAATCTAGCCAAATACATATGCTCCAAAACAAGGTCGAGGAATTAGAGGACCGAGCTAGACGAAGTAATGTCAGAATTATAGGACTCCCAGAGACAGAGGAATTCCAGGACTTAATACACTTTACGGCAATACAGCTACCCCTAGGATTAGGTATGCAAATCCCCCCACAAGGGATACAGGTTGAAAGAGCGCACAGAGTAGGTAGCGCCAGAACTTACACGGGCGGTAGGGTTAAGATTAGACCAGTTATTGTCAAGTACTTGAACTTTCAAGATAAAGCCATGATTATGAGTCAATATAGGAAAAAATTCCCAGTAAAGATAGGAGAGTATAACATTTTGCTTTTCCAAGATTTTTCAGTAGAAACGTCTAAAAAACGTAAGGAAATGGTACCTATTTGTACAAGCTTAATTAAATTAGGCCTGAAAGCCTCAATTATATATCCAGCCAAAATCAAAATTTTTAACGAACAAGGAAACGTTCTATTGAATAGTTACGAAGAAGCGAAAGATTTCCTATACTCTAGACAGATTTCTCAGTAACAGAGCACAGCAGAAAGTACCCTTAAAAGGATACTAACCAGGTTCTAAATAAGAATAAAGATGGCGAGGATGAATAGTGTTGATGTCATGGCTAATAGGTTAGAACCTCCAAGAGAAGTTATGTTTACAGTTTTAGCTGAGCAAAGGTGTTCTCAGCACTTTGGGGCGATACGGAGAAGGTTTTCTCTGTACCGGGTTTTTATATTATGTATGGTTTCTTGTTTATTGTGTTTTTTTTTTTTTTTTTTTTTTTCTTCTCTCCTTTCTTTGTTCTGCTCCTCTCTAGCAATACGCGATTGGGTACACTAGACTATTTGACTATTTGATGGCTGAACAAGTATATTTGATTATTATTTGATGGCTGAACAAGTAAAGGTAATATCATGGAATGTGGGAGGGATTTCCTCTTTATGGAAACGGAAAAATATTCTGAAACAATGTAAAAAAAATAATGCAGACATAATTATGCTTCAAGAGACACACCTAAAACAACAGGAATTAGATAAACTTAAAGTAGGATGGGTAGAGGAGGTGATTGCAACGCCTTGTACGACAAGAAAAAGAGGTGTAGCAATTATATTAAATAAAAAATTAGAGTACAAAATTATGGAGAAGGAATTAGATTCAGAAGGAAGGTTTGCAATCTTACATATTATAGCATATAATAGACCTCTGATCCTATGCAATATCTATGGCCCGAATAGCCTAGACAAAACTTTCTGGAATAAGATTCAAGTCAAACTAATGAAATATGGTACACAGAACATAATACTGGGAGGCGATCTAAACATGGTGATGTATCCAACATTGGATAGGTTGAAACCCTCTAGGAATAGTAATAGCCGAGCAGAAACCAAAATACTTAAGAATTTATGTAAGAATTTAAGACTTAAAGATATCTGGAGAATCCAGAACCCAGATGTAAAATGTTTCTCTTGTATATCACACAGCCATAAAACTATGTCCAGGATAGATGCTTTCTTGATTTCGGAAAATTTATTAGGTACAGAAATATCAACAGATATCAAAGAAGTAGTAATATCAGACCATGCGATTGTCGTTTTAAACTTTAAATTCAAGGGGGCTAAAAGAGACCCAGGAAAGTTTTTTTTTCCTACATACTTAAGCACAAATGTTCAATTTAAGGGCTGGTTAAAAAGAAAATGGCAGGAATATTTTTACTACAATAAGGAATATGAAAATAATTATGAAATTTTTTGGGAGGCCTGTAAAGCATTCATTAGAGGGGAAATCAAGGCGTACTTAGTTAAAAATAAGCGGATAGCACAACAGAAAGAGTTACAGCTAGCAGGGCAAGTACGCAATTGCTATAATGCGTTTCTAAGTGATAGATCAGGGACACGTTGGGATAAATATATAAGGGCCAAAACAGGAAGAGACACTTTTCTTATGCAAAAATCAAGACAAGAAGATATTAGGACAAGGGCGTTTTTTTATAGACATAGTGGTAGGGCTGGTAAATTTTTGGCAAATCTAGTAAAAGCTAAGAAGAAGAAACGGGCTATAGAGACGATTAGAAAGGGAGCAGAGAGATTGACCAATATTAAAGAAATAAACGAGTATGTATATGAATTCTATCAAAAGCTATATACAAAGGATAAGATTAATTTGGAAGCTAAAACAAAGTTCTGGGACAAAATCAGATTACCAAAGTTAGATAAACAAGACCTAGATGTGCTAAATAGACCTATATCACAAGAAGAAATAAGAATAGCAATAAATAAAACAGCGAGTAACAAGGCCCCCGGGCCAGATCAGATCCCGATAGAACTATATAAAATTTTGCAGGAAGAAATAATCCCTACGTTAGAAGGCCTTTTCAATAAAATATATATCAATAACAATATGCAGTCCAAATTTTTTACAACTTCAACAATTTCATTAGTCTTGAAAAAAGGTAAGAACCCCGAAGAGATGGGTTCTTATAGACCCATCTCACTGTTAAATAACGACTATAAACTGCTTATGAGTATAATTGCCCAAAGATTAAAAAAAATGATGGCACCACTAATACATAAAGATCAAGTCGGCTTTATGCCCAATAGGACTTCCACAACCAATCTGAGGAAAGTGCAATTGATAATAGATTACTACTGGAACCAGACGAAAAAAAAGGGAATGGGGAGCCAAACAGATATGGCTATTACATCTATAGATGCTGAAAAAGCTTTCGATATGATTACATGGGATCATCTATTCACAACAATTAGTAATTTTGGAATCACAGGCTCTTTCCTCAGATTGATACAATTGATATATAAAGAGCCTCAGGCAAATATCTTGATAAATGGAAATATAACACAAAACTTTACTTTACAGAAAGGAACCCGACAAGGGTGTCCGTTATCCCCTTATTTATTCAACTTAGCGATTGAACCTCTAGCGATACTTCTGAGAAAGGAAATAGATGGGATTTGGCTAGGGAAGAGAAGAACCACGCTGTTATTATACGCTGATGATTTACTGGTCTTCTTAAGAGATACTCAAAAAAATATTCCTCTGTTAATTCAAATTCTAGATGAATTCGGTAAGTTTGCAGGCTATAAAGTAAATATCAACAAATCAGAGATTTTCTGGTTAAAAGAAAAAGGAGATAGCTATAAGAATGCGCCATTTAAAAATGCAAATGGTAAATTAAAATATCTAGGCATTGTATTATCTAGAGACCCTGAAAATTGGTATGCATTAAACTACCCTCAAATCTGGGCAAAATTGTCTAAGGATATGGCCAGATGGGCCAATTTCCCACTGACTCTGTCGGGTAAAATAAACTTAATTAAAATGGTCCTATTTCCTAAAATCCTGTACCTACTACAAAATTTGCCCATATTTATTAATCGTAAAGACCTAACATCATTTAGGCGGGACGTGTCAAAATTTTTATGGGGCAACAAACGTAAAGCGATTGCATTACATCATTTGTCACTATTTAAAACAGGGGGTGGTTTATCTTTTCCAGACATAGAGCTATATAATCTATTATGTATAGGCAAATTCGCTTTAGAATGGCTAACAGAGGCAAATTATGTTGCCACAAATGACATAGAAGAATTCTTAGTGGCCCCATATGGCCTAAAAGCTTTACTACATCACAAAGGGAAGTTACCAGACAAAGTTAAAAAATTATCCACTGTTAAGAATATAATTATCGCATGGCATAAGTTACTGAAATTGCTACGAGCTAGCCCGGAATACTCAAAATATTTGACTATAGTGGGGAACCCTAATTTTATACCAGCAATTGAGTCAAAAGTCTTTCATAGATGGAAGAGGAAGGGTCTAACTTTCATACAACAATTGCAAGACAGGGACAATAAAACTTGTAGAACGTTCGAGGATCTAAGAAGTGAGTTTGGAATCCCAAATAATGAATTTTACGCGTATCTCCAAATACGGCACTTCCTAGAAACTTTTAACAAAGAATCTATACGAGAGGGTTTAGGCGAAAAGATGAATATGGTAGTGAATATGTATAGTCAAGGAAACTACTCCATTTCCTTTTGGTATAAGATAATTAAAAAATCTCAAGAAACAACAAGAATAGGGGCTTTAGCAGCAAGCTGGCGACAGCCAGTCATGAGACTGCAAAAAAGTTTCAATTTAGTAGACAAAGCAACACTAGCAATAGGCTGGAGAGAGTCGCATATGAAAGTGATAAATAAGGTATATATTACACCTGCCGTAAAAGCTAAATGGGATAAAAATAGCGAAAATAAATGTACTAGATGTAGCTTCCCTCTAGCGGATTTGACCCATTGTCTGTGGTCCTGCCCAAAAATTAAAAATTTCTGGAGTAGGTTGAATTTCTGGTTGAATAGAATTAACGAGAAAAAGATCAAATTAGAAAAAGAGGATATAATCTTTATGTACCAAACTCCCAGACAACAGATTAATTTTAAATTTGTGAATACAGTAATATTAATAGGAAGATCATTAATCCTGAAATATTGGAAGTCCATGAAAGCCCCCAGTTTAACAGAATGTATTAACAAAATCAAGGGACAACTAATAGTGGAGCAGTTTGATACGACAGTTAATTCCGAAACGCAGATAAAGCGCTTCCTTGATAAGTGGAAGAGATTTATACAGGCTTTCCCGGAAACAGAACAGAAGCGGTTAATATACCCTTTTAGGGACTCAGTAACATTGCTCAATGCGATTGCTAGAGAGGAATTTCCCAACTTGAATTAGCTCTGGGGGGTCCCTCCCCTCTCTTTTCCAGTTGTGGGGTGTTTTTTTTTTTTTTTTTTTTTTTTTCTCTCTCCTTTCGCCCTCTTTTTTCTTTGTTGATTGTATATAACGGTAATTATGTATGCAAAATTGAAGCATGAGAATTATATTTGCAACAAAAATGTGATGATTGCCTTGTATGGCGAATTGTTTATTTTGTTTTCACGATGTCGGGAATGCCCTGACATGTTTGTAATTTTTATTTTATGTACAATAAAACTTTAAAAAAAAAAAAAAAAAAAAAAAAAAATGATTGGTGGTGCCCTCTAACCAATGATGCCATTCAGTCAAGGCCATCTTAATGGCTAAGAGTTCACGGTTACCCACATCGTAGTTCCTCTCAGCAGGAGTAAAGTATTTAGAGAAAAAGGCTACAGGGTGTGACTTGGAAGTCAAAGGGTCCCTCTGGTTAAGAACTGCTCCAGCCCCTATATCGGAGGCATCAACCTCTAGAGTGAACTGTAGGTCAGGATCAGGATGGGGAGCACAGGAGCTGAACAAAAAGCATTTTTCAGACAAAAGGAAGGCGTTTATGGCCTCAGGAGGCCAATGTTTACAGTCTTTGTTCCGTTTTGTCAATTCAGTGAGAGGAGCTACTGTTTGAGAAAAGTTCTTTATAAACTTGCGGTAATAATTGGAGAATCCCAAGAACCTCTGCAATTCTTTTAAAGAGGTAGGTTGAGTCCATTCTAGTACTACGGTGAGTTTAGCAGGATCCATGGCAAAACCCTCCTTCGAGATAACATATCCAAGGAATTGGATCTGAACTTGATCAAACTCACACTTTTCTAGCTTGGCTACTAAAGAATTCTCTCTGAGATGAAGAAGCACCTGTCTCACGTGCCTATGATGCTCCTATAAAGTGGAAGAGAAAATATGGATATCATCCAGATAAACGATGACAGTGCGGTTAAGGAAAAAATGCGAATCAGATTGTATGCCCCATGTAAGTTTCCAGTATTCTGAAGGAAGGTAAGGGTAACAGGTAACATGATCTGAGAGGAGTGACGGGATTTTGTTGAGACCATGCTTAGAGGTACCCCAGTGTTATCCCCTAAGCATTGGCTTTTCCTGGCCGAATGTCACAGTCCTTCATTTGGTGGTTGTTAGATCCACAATAAAAACATAGTCTCAGTCTCCTTCTTCTCTGTCTTTCAGACTCTGAAGATTTGAAGGAGGAGAGATCCATGGGGTAACTGGAGTAGCTGAAGAGGTAGCGGATGCTGCCTAAACTGGGCGAATAGTAGGACGGAGGGAAGGACCCTCCTAGTTCTGTCTCTCTCAGCTTGCCTTTCCTGAAAGCGAGAGTCCAGATTGATACAAAGTGCTATAAAGTCATCCAAAGAGTTAATCTTTGATGTGTTCATGGAGACCCCTCCTAAAGGCTGCCTTGAGAGCACTGCCACCCCAAGTCATGTCAAATTGTGCCACAGTTTTATTGCCTTGGCGGAGATCCAGGAGAGAATATTCTGCAGCAGAGGTACGGCCAGAAGTCCCAAACACAGAAGATAAAGCAGAAATGAACTCATCAGCATCATGCAGGAGTGTAGCATTCTGTTCCAAAAGGGGAGAGACCCAGGCTAGAGCCTTTGTCCTTTAGCAAGGAAATGATAAAGGTGACCCTTGACTGATGAGACTGGAAGGTGTGAGGATCATTGTGGAAGTGCAGCCTGCATTGGTTTAGAAAGTCCCTGCAGTCAGTAGTACCTTCATACTTGTCAGGCAAGGGTATCTGGGGTATACTTCCAGAAGCAGAGCAAGAAGTCACAGCACTAGGAGTAGGGGCTGGTGGTGTAGCAACAGGAGTGGCATCCCTCGCTGCAACTAGTAAGGAGAGTTGAGCGGTAATAGCCTCTAGCTTGGAATCCATATTCTGCAACTGTGTGGTATGGGTTCCCAACATCTGTCCCTTAAGATAAACAGCTCATGCCACCTCATCTGGCTGCATGGCCCAAGTATAATGTAATGCTCATGGGATACTCCTCTATCAGACCAAACTTGGCCAGTAGTCTTGTTATCCCGGCGTCGAGCCGGAATGATAGGGAATATCCCAGAGCAGAGAAAGTTAATGAGATGAGGAAGGTGGCACTCACCACAGGCAGGACAGTCCCCAGCGGCAACAGCAAAGCAGTCCAAGGATGAACCACTAGAATGGTCAGGCAGGCAGGGTCTGGCAACAATAAAGCAGTCCAAGGATAACCCACTAGAATAGTAAGGCAGGCAGGGTTTGGCAACAGTAAAGCAGTCCAAGGGCACAGCACTAGAATGGTCAGGCAGGCAGGGTTTGGCAACAGTAGAGCAGTCCAGCAGTTTAAGGGTTAAGGCAGGCAGTAGTCAGACAGGCAGGTTCAGCAACGATATGAGGCACAAGAAAGAACGATCTGTCACACCCAGGAGCACACAAAGTAACACCTATACTTGGGCAGTGATAGATCATTCTACAACATTTAAATAGGTGCAGATTCGTGCCACTGAGCTCCAACCGGCATCCGGAGCATGCGGCAATGACGTCAGCACTGCACGCATCTGGAGCTGACACTGCCCCTGACAACGAGCAGGGAAGGAGACGCCTTGCCCCTAGCAACATCTAGAGCGGTGCTGCGTGACATAGCCCCCCTCTCATGGGTTCCCTCCGGGAATCAAAGTCGGCCTCAGAGGATGAGCAGCATGGAATCTGGAGACCAGAGATGGAGCATGCACATCACGGGCAGGAACCCAGGAACAATCTGCCACAGAGTAACCCTTCCAATGTATCAGATACTGCAGTTGTCTGCACCTGTATCTGGAATCCAGAAATCTTAGCTACTTCATATTCGGGATCACCCCAAGCCAAGAGTGGAGGAGGAGCTCAGAACTGGGTATAACTATTCTTGATGTAAGGTTTAAGTAGTGAGATGTGGAAGACTGGATGTATGCGTAGGATCTTTGGCAAGGCCACTTTATAGGCAGCAGGAGACAGTCTTTTCAGGACCTTGTAAGGGCCGATAAACCTGGGCCCCAATTTGTGACAGGGTTGACGTAGACGAATGTGTCGAGTAGAGGTCCAAACATGTTCACCCACTGGGATGGCACATACAGAAGCCCTATGACGATCAGCAAACTTCTTATATTTAGAGACAGCTGAACACAGCTGAGAGCAAATACGTTGCCAATGAGTGATGAGTTCAGTGACGTGATGGTCTGCAGCAGGGACCCCAGTGGACTGAGCTGAAGGAGGGAAGACACAAGGTTGATACCCTGCTGCGGCTTGAAATGGAGAACATTGAAGAGAAGAGTGCCAATAAGTGTTTCTTGCCAGCTCAACTAGGGGTATCAATTCAGACCAGTTGGTATGGCGAGCGTTGACAAAGGCTCTAAGGTAGGCTTCAAGATCCTGGTTTGATCTCTCAGGTAGTCCATTGGTCTGAGGATGGTTGGTAGCCAGACGACAAGGAAACAGTGGTTCCAATCAACTTACAAAAGGCTCTCCAGAAGGCAGAGATGAACTGTGGACCTATGTCAGAAACAATATTCACAGGAATGCCATGATGTCGCGCCAATGGTCAATGGTTGGAGCAAGCTAGGAGGCAAGGATTGGGGAGTCTTGTTGGCCACACAAATTGTGCAGGCTTTCACAAAAATCCTGAGCGTTAGACTTCATAGTAGGCCACCAAACATGTTGGGAAAGACGCTTGAAAGTCTTAGTTGAACCAGGATGTCCTGAGAGTTTGCTATCATGAGCCCAGGCTAGCACAGGGATGCGTAGGTTCAGAGCTACAAAGAGGATATCGGAGGCCATGGGGTACCAGGAGGTTTACTAGACTGAGCACATTTTAATATTTGCAGAAGGGTGGTATTGAGTTGAGCAACCACACAGGAGGGGGGTATTATGTGTTCGATAGGAGCTTCTCAGGAATCATTTGAGTGAGGGAACTGATGGGAAATTGCGTCCGCCTTCTTGTTCTTGATCCCAGGAAGATAAGAGACCACAAAGTTAAAATGGGAAAAGAACAAGACCCATCTGACCTGTCGAGGATTGAGTTGATGAGCAGTCTCTAGGTAAGTCAGATTCTTGTGGTCGGTGAGAATCTGAATAGGATTGGCGGTGCCCTCTAACCAATGATGCCATTCAGTCAAGGCCATCTTAATGGCTAAGAGTTCACGGTTACCCACATAGTAGTTCCTCTCAGCAGGAGTAAAGTATTTAGAGAAAAAGGCTACAGGGTGTGACTTGGAAGTCAAAGGGTCCCTCTGGTTAAGAACTGCTCCAGCCGCTTTATCGGAGGCATCAACCTCTAGAGTGAACTGTAGGTCAGGATCAGGATGGGGAGCACAGGAGCTGAACAAAAAGCCTTTTTCAGACAAAAGGAAGGCGTTTATGGCCTCAGGAGGCCAATGTTTACAGTCTTTGTTCCGTTTTGTCAATTCAGTGAGAGGAGCTACTGTTTGAGAAAAGTTCTTTATAAACTTGCGGTAATAATTGGAGAATCCCAAGAACCTCTGCAATTCCTTTAAAGAGGTAGGTTGAATCCATTCTAGTACTACGGTGAGTTTAGCAGGATCCATGGCAAAACCCTCCTTCGAGATAACATATCCAAGGAATTGGATCTGAACTTGATCAGACTCACACTTTTCTAGCTTGGCTACTAAAGAATTCTCTCTGAGACGAAGAAGCACCTGTCTCACGTGCCTATGATGCTCCTATAAAGTGGAAGAGAAAATATGGATATCATCCAGATAAACGATGACAGTGCGGTTAAGGAAAAAATAGATTGTATGCCCCATGTAAGTCCAATTTGGTGAAAAAGCGAGCATCCTGGAGTGAGTCATACAGTTCAGTGGTCAATGGTATGGGATAGCGATTCTTGATGGTTATGTTGTTCAAGGCCCTGTAGCCAATGCAGGGTCTGAGCCCAGCATCCTTCTTACTGACAAAAAAGAAGCCAGCCCCAGCAGGACAGGAGGAAGGGCGAATTAGCCCTTTAGCTAGGTTCTCTTGGATGTACTCCTCTATGGATTTGGTTTCAGCCTTGAAGAGTGGATAAGTCCGCCCTTTAGGAAGTGGGGCTCCAGGAAAGAGGTCGATCTTGCAGTCATAAGGATGGTGGGGTGGCAGCATGTCGGCTACTTTTTTCTCGAACACATCCGCAAAGTCCATGTATACTGAAGGAAGGGTTAAAGGAGTCTGTATACTGGCTATGGGAATACAGGGAAGAGGAATGACTTTAGCAAGACAGGGGTGGAAACAGGAGGTACCCAAGGAGGCCAGTTGTCCCTCAGCCCAATCGAACTGTGGATTGTGTACCCGAAGCCAAGGAAGACCAAAGATGACAGGCTGTACTGGGGAATGACCTCAAACTGCAGCTGTTCAGTGTGGAGGACTCCCACAGTCAGGGTCAGGGGTGCTGACTCAAAATGGATCACCCCGCCCCTGAACCAAGGGGGGTGCCATCCAGGGTAGTTATTTTGATACAATGTCTTTTCTGCAGAAGAGGCAAACCAGCTTAAATCATAAAACGGTGATCCAGGAAGTTTCCAGCTGCCCCTGAATCAATGAAGGCTTGAGTGTGGACAGTATTCTGAAGGAAGGTAAGGGTAACCGGTAACATGATCTGAGAGGAGTGACAGGATTTTGTTGAGACCATGCTTAGAGGTACCCCAGTGTTATCCCCTAAGCATTGGCTTTTACTGGCCGAATGTCACAGTCCTTCATTTGGTGGGTGTTAGATCCACAATAAAAACATAGTCTCAGTCTCCTTCTTCTCTGTCTTTCAGACTCTGAAGGTTTGAAGGAGGAGAGATCCATGGGTTCCTCTACTGAGGTAACTGGAGTAGCTGAAGAGGTAGCGGATGCTGCCTAAACTGGGCGAATAGTAGGACGGAGGGAAGGACCCTCCTAGTTCTGTCTCTCTCAGCTTGCCTTTCCTGAAAGCGAGAGTCCAGATTGATACAAAGTGCTATAAAGTCATCCAAAGAGTTCATCTTTGATGCGTTCATGGAGACCCCTCCTAAAGGCTGCCTTGAGAGCACTGCCATCCCAAGTGGTTTCAAGTGCCAAGGTGCGGAACTCAATGGCAAATTGTGCCACAGTTTTATTGCCTTGGCGGAGATCCAGGAGAGAATATTCCGCAGCAGAGGTACGGCCAGAAGTCCCAAACACAGAAGATAAAGCAGAAATGAACTCATCAGCATCATGCAGGAGTGTAGCGTTCTGTTCCAAAAGGGGAGAGACCCAGGCTAGAGCCTTTGTCCTTTAGCAAGGAAATAATAAAGGTGACCCTTGACTGATGAGACTGGAAGGTGTGAGGATCATTGCGGAAGTGCAGCCTGCATTGGTTTATAAAGTCCCTGCAGTCAGTAGTACCTTCATACTTGTCAGGCAAGGGTATCTGGGGTATACTTCCAGAAGCAGAGGAAGAAGTCACAGCACTAGGAGTAGGGGATGGTGGTGTAGCAACAGGAGTGGCATCCCTCGCTGCAACTAGTAAGGAGAGTTGAGCGGTAATAGCCTCTAGCTTGGAATCCATATTCTGCAACTGTGTGGTATGGGTTCCCAACATCTGTCCCTGAAGATAAACAGCTCATGCCACCTCATCTGGCTGCATGGCCCAAGTATAATGTAATGCTCGTGGGATACTCCTCTTTCAGACCAAACTTGGCCAGTAGTCTTGTTATCCCGGCGTCGAGCCGGAATGATAGGGAATATCCCAGAGCAGAGAAAGTTAATGAGATGAGGAAGGTGGCACTCACCACAGGCAGGACAGTCCCCAGCGGCAACAGCAAAGCAGTCCAAGGATGAACCACTAGAATGGTCAGGCATGCAGGGTCTGGCAACAGTAAAGCAGTCCAAGGATAACCCACTAGAATAGTAAGGCAGGCAGGATTTGGCAACAGTAAAGCAGTCCAAGGGCACAGCACTAGAATGGTCAGGCAGGCAGGGTTTGGCAACAGTAGAGCTGTCCAGCAGTTTAAGGGTTAAGGCAGGCAGTAGTCAGACAGGCAGGTTCAGCAACGATATGAGACACAAGAAAGAACGATCTGTCACACCCAGAAGCACACAAAGTAACACCTATACTTGGGCAGTGACAGATCGTTCTACAACATTTAAATAGGCACAAATTCACGCCACTGAACGTGCAGCGATGACGTCTCTATAATAAGGGGGAGTTTTTCTTTAGAGAGACCTAGCGCATAGGGGAGTACCAGAGAAGTGAATTTGATTTAGGTCTTCATAGGCTAGAGTTTCTGGGAGACCGACTATTTTGATGTTATTGCGCCTGGAACGATCTTCCAGATCCTCCAGCCTAGTATTAAGAGTATGGATGTTAGTGGATAATATCCTTTTTGATATTAACCTGGTCTTCTAAATTGGATACCCTATTTTCAGCATCTGATATTCTAGAGGAAAACTTTCTAAGTTCATTAGTGAGCATAGCTATTTCATAATTAGTTCAAATTGTGGGGAATAGAATTCAGAGAGCTGCGTCATTAGAGTGGGGGTGTCTATAGAGGAAGGTTGGAATTCAGGAATAGTATTTCTATCTTTTACTTTCGCCGGCATTATGGGTGATTTTGTCTTTACCTGTGTGACAAATTTTTCCGTATGTACAGAATTGTGCAATAATAGAAGACAACACAAAAGAAAAATAACAAGTGAAACACAGCCTATCTAGGCTCGGTGCAGAACAAAGATATTAAGTCTGTAAAGCGTAAAAGGGAGTATAGTTCTATATAGGTATGTATCTATAGAGTGTGTGTCCACTTTTTTTGTGTGTGTGTGTTTTAGGTGGATAGTGATTATCTGAAGAGCCAACACTTAATAACAATTGTAGCAAAATAGAGGGAAAAGAAACATTAGAAACAACCATGGGCCAACCTTCTTATAGCTGACAGATACCAGTTATTTTCCTACTATATATAATTCTATATCATTCAAGCATATATCTATACAATTATTATAATAGTGTACAGTAACATATTGAAAACAGCATATGTATAGCTGACACAAAGAATGCTAGTTCATCAAAGTATAAATGGTTTCCTGAGTCCATACTAGGGTTAAACTGTGGGTTTTGATTCTCAGTTTCAATAAAACAGAATAATACAGGATCTTCCACAATTAATGGATAGGGTAAATGTTGCCTGTGTTCAAAGAAGGGAACGCAAAAGAACTTCTAAGATTTGACATTTTCAGTCCCATATTAACTCATACTTAGGGGTCCATTTATCAAGCTCCATAACCTGTCCGCATGCTCTGAGGTCTGACAGACCTTTGTTAAATAGGCCCCATAGTGTAAACAGAGAGAATTTTTTGGGAGATAACGTTTAAAATTTTAAATTTTCCTTAACAAATACTTGAAACAACTCTGGCAATTACAGATCTGATACCTTTAAACTTAGATGTTGAAACAATCTTTTCAGGGCAGTCTGATGTTAGCAGGTAGGTAAATTAGTTAGGACTGTATAGGATAGAAAGTTAATGTTGACTAATAGCAAAATCAGTTTAAAGACCTTTTAAAGCAGGATATATGTAGAGGTAGATTCAACATCTATATAGTGTAATAGCTACACAGTGGTGCTTGTATCCAGAGCCAGGATAAAGCTAGGTTAACAGGGAGATGTAGATACTTGCGGTTTGGTTTGATGATATCCCATGTAGAGGAACCTTTTTCTGGGGATAAACAGGTCACATAGCTGCATCCACGGGCCCTTTGGATCTTTGGCTTCTCAAATGCCACGAGATTGGTGGGCTGGATCCAGATCTCTCCAGTATCCAACTCCCCTGTCTCAAGTGGCACGCATCCAAACCTGAACCGTCCTCCTGGTGCTCCCTTCAGTGCATCTGCGACTCGGAAGCTTACAGGATCTTCTCTCACCACCCAGCAAACTACTATTGGTTCTTTCCCGGCTCCTTCCTGGCTTACACTCTTGGTGGCTCGATGCGGTGTGTTCTGACATGCCAGGTTCAGCAAAAGCATGATTTTCCCTGTGAGCTACTAACAGCACCAGTAGCTCAGTGCCCAAATGAGCTTGCAGAGATTCTGTGGCCCAAGGGGCTGACAGCGTGGGGTACGATGATTTTCCTTGCGGCCTAGCACAAGAGAACGCTAGTGAAATCATCTCTCTCTGGCTCTACCCCCAAATGGAAGTTGCTAGTACTCAGGTGTCCTTGCATTTCTGTTAGCTGATTTTCCAATTCAAATTCAAATCAGCCAATAGAAAAAGCTTTCTTTCTATTGGTTGATTTGAATTTGAAAATCAGCTAATAGAAATGCAAGGACACCCCTGTAAAAGGGAGAAACCTGCAATCTAACTTCAGTGTACTGTGGGGACAGCATGAAAAATGATCGGGTTAAGTAGTGTAGCGGGGCTTTTGCGATGGGGGTCATTGGGGTTTAGGGTATACGTAGTATGGGTTAAATAGTGTACATTTTTTTTTTCAGAGTAGTACTTTACTTTTATGAATTTATGTTGAGTTTAGTGCAACTTTATTTGAAGCCCAAACCCTTTACACGAGTTAGTGTTTAAGCCGCAAAAAAGGTTTGAGCGTAAAATGCGATTGCATTCACTCAATCGCATTTACTTTCAACGTGTAATATAAGCGCAAGTTATCTTGATCATGATGTTGCAATATTGCGCTCCTGTTAACATTACGACTCAATTTGTAATCTAACTTTGACTTCCATATAACTTTAAAGAGAAGAATATTGGTTCCTACATATCAAAAGAATAAATAATGGGCTAGCCAAATTATTGGAAACTTCTGGAGAAATAATTTCTTTGAGCTTTCAGAACATAGGATCCTGTAATAAACGTAAAAAAAAATAGCGCTCCTTTTCCAAGAAGCATGAACAAGTTTAAGCATTGTTGTTATTTGCAAATGGAGAACAGAAAGCAGAACTGACTATGGAATGGGATTCTGTCCAACATTAAAGTTGAGCTGCAAATCGACAGCAATAAGAAAACGTAACTGGGTAAAACAGTCTTGTTAAAGGCAAGGCTACCATCAGTAGGAAAATGTAGTCCAAATCCAGGAAAGAGAGTGACAAGACACCAGCCAAACAAATACATTTTAATAAGTAGAAATCGGTGCTGTGCCAGTCCATAGTTTATGTTACTGGGCATCTTGCAGGAGTAAATATTAAAAATCAACTCAGTAGGTTGATAAGAAAAAAAAAATCAAATGATTATGTTCTTATTTTGTAAATGTATTTAATCCTTAACACTAACATACTTTAGTCAAATTAATTTGTTTGCTTTTATTATTCTGCAAAAAATATAGACTTGTTGCTTTGCACTTAAGTAAAGAAGGAGAAAGCTAAATTAAACAGTTGTGGTTGATTGTCTAAATCATTTATTTTAAAGTGCATTTTTTGTTGCTGCTAATGTTTTAGATATTTATCCTCTTAACACATATCCCCTATAGCTTCATGATAAACAGAAATGTACATACAAAATACAATAGAGGAATTATATACATTTTTGTCCATAATTATTCCTCTAGTTTAGGAGCATTGAGGTCAATCACAATTTAGTGACAGTTTGCTCAGGAAAAGGCTTTTTGCTTTCTGACTGAATTGGTCACTGAGTTTTTCGGGGCCTATTTATAGTAATATTTCATCAAAATGGCAAACTTCTTTTTTTCCCGTAGAAAATAAAAGAAAGAAGAAATAATAGCGTAAATACATTAGCCACTCTGCATCTTTAAAATTCTGTACAGTATACATAAAACTTACAATGTGTAAGCAAAAAGACTAACTGTGCAGTGAAACTGATTGTTTATTATGCAGTGACTGATTACATATGATTTTCTGGTCTAGCGGCAATTAATTTAAGTATTTGGAATACCAGGGGAGAAATAACTCTGTGAACATTTATATTCAAATGAAGCCATTTGAAGAATAAAATTCATGACCATCTGTTAATTCGCTATAAAACTGCATAATTTTCACTGTTGGACATAATTTTCTGTGCAATGTAATGAAATATGAAGCTTTCGCTTTGGAAAGGTACTTTTAGAAATGACCGAAACCAGTTGATTTAGTTTTTAAAGCTTTGCTAAATTGTGCCATAGCAATAACAACAACTGCTAAAGTTATCGTTGCAATTTGCTTCTCAACTGCCTATTTTAATATATTAGAATAAAGAGCATCCCCAGAATCCAACACCTGCATATTGTAAACAGAGCATGCTATGCTTACTTGCTTGATTCATAAAAGTTTAACAAAATGTGTAAGAACCATATATTAACCATATTCCTATTGCTGAGTCATCCCCCCATACACACACATACACAAACATATACATACACACAAACATGCACACACATCTTATTCCTAAATACACACACTCCCTATTCCTGAATACACACACATCTTATTTCTAAATACACACACACATCCTATTCCTAACTAAACACACATTCTATTTCTAAATACACACACATCCTATTCCTGAATACACACACATATTATTCCTAAATACAAACACACTTCCTATTCCTAAATACAAACACAAATCCTATTCCCAAATACAAACACACATCCTATTCCTAAATACACACACATCATATTCCTAAATACACACACATCATATTCCTAAATACATACACATCATATTCCTGAATACACACACACCCTATTCCTAAATACACACACTTATCATATTGCTAAATACACACACACATCCTATTCCTAACTACACAAACCCTATTCCTAACTACACATACACACATCATATTCCTGACTACATACACATTCACACACCCTATTCCTGAATACACGTTTCTTATTTCTGACCACACACGTATCCTATTTCTAAATACACACACTCAATATTCCTAAATACACACGCATCCTATTCCTGAATACACACTCACACATCCTATTCCTAAATACAACACACACACATCCTATTACTAAATTCACACACATCCTATTCCTAAATACACACACACATATCCTATTCCTAACTATACATACACACACATCATATTCCTGTCTACACACACCCAATTCCTGACTACATACACACTTCTTATTCTAGACCACACACACACATGAAACACCCTCGACTACACACACACCCATGTCGTGTTCACACACAAAGACATTTGTAGATTCTCAAGTACAGGTATTTAGGCAACTGTTTTTTGTTTTTTTAATTGAAAACAGTTGTGGTTGTTTGTCAAAATGAGTTAAAATAAAATAAAATTAGCCATGTAATTACTAACTTTCTTAGGTTTATTTTAAATTTCTAATGGAATGGAAATTTCTCACAAATTTGTGGAATAAAAGAATAACAGATAAATAATTATATGGTGGCAGTCCTTGACCAGTTGTGCGTATTTGGTTGGTATAATTATACACATACTATTCCTGACCACACAAACACATCTCCTATTTCTGAATGCACACACACACACTTGTTTATTCTCACATACAGGTATCTAACACAACTGATTTATATGGGAAAACAGTTTGGGTTGTTTGTTTAAAGGAGTTAAAGGGACAGTGTTCTCCAATTTTTTATTATTTAAAAAGATAGATGATCTTTTTATCACCCATTCCCCCGTTTTGCACATCCAACATGGTTATATTACTATACTTGATACCTCTGTGATTACCTTGTATGTAAGTCTCTTATGACAGCCCCTTATCACATGGCTATTTATTTATTATTATCTATTAACTTGCATTTTGGCCAATTAGTGCTGTGTCATGCACAGCTACATGTGGGTGAGCACAATGTTATCTATAAGTCACACATGAATTAGCAGTCTCTTGTTATGAAAAAAAGCATGTGATAAGAGGGTGTCTGTAGAGGTGTAAAGGTTATAAAGTATATTAATATAACAATGTTAGCTGTGCAAAGCTGGGGAATGGGCAGTAAAGGCATTATCTCTCTTTTTAAACAATAACAATTTTGGTGTAAACTCTCCCTTTAAAGGGAATTAAATGAACTCTATAAGTACCAATGTTTCTGGGGTTATTTAAAGCTTGTGATGAAAGTAAATATCTCCAAACATTGTGTTGGATAAAAAGAACATCATTTAGATAAATAGAGGATGACTATCTCTAAAAACCTTTTGGAGAGGCAACATGAAAATATTGTAACATCAAAATCCAGTAAACAAATGTCTTACAGTTCTGTATAAAGTACTAATAAAATGCATTTAGTTTTAAAATATATATATATTATTGGATTTGAAAGATTTATTACATTTGCATCTCTGGAATAGTTACATTTTTTATTTGGTATAATTATACAGCTGTCATCTGGAAAGATCATTTGCACATAGTGATAACACTGTATACACATATGACAGTAACCTGATAGCTAGCTAGATAGACGATACATTAATTTATAAACTCACACACATATATTAACTAATACTAGTCTCTTCAGCCAAAACCTTCAGCTTTTACAGACTTTGTGACCTAATGGGTAGTTCACTTTACCTAACTCAGAAGTTGTATGAGTTAAAATCCCATGAATAGTGATTATTGGCTACTGGTTCAAGTGTTTTGTTTGCATCACATGAAATAAACAAAAGATCATATAAACCTTGTTAAACAGATGAAGTAGTTACCCCTACTCTAATGGGATTCAGAAACGTTAGCAATACTTTGTCTAACTTCTCTATAATACAAAAAATAAAGAAATTTGTGCTGTGATGTTAGAACCTTTACACTTTCAGCCTCACTGGTTTAACTCTTTACAAACAGTTTCTTGCATTTATTGTTTCTCATTAAAATGATTTATCAAATGTTGCAAATAACCACAAAGTCAACAAGAACTTATATTTCAGTGTAGGGAATATAAGAGATAATCTCTTTACAAAACATTTATTCAAATCTATAAATCTAAAACATAGACCTAAACCAAATTGCATATCACTAACAAGATGAGAAAGATGAAGTTCAACAATAAAATTACTAAATCTGTCAGAAAATGGCAATGTTACAAACTAAATTAAAACATCTAAAAAAAATTTCTCTGGGAAT
This sequence comes from Bombina bombina, assembly GCF_027579735.1. Taxonomy (NCBI): domain Eukaryota; kingdom Metazoa; phylum Chordata; class Amphibia; order Anura; family Bombinatoridae; genus Bombina; species Bombina bombina. The sequence continues at coordinate 211,986,769 of NC_069503.1, forward strand.
TTGTTAAAAAAGTAAAGAGATAAAAAAAGGAAGAGTTCTTTTTGTAATTTAATAAATTATGATGAGGCCACTTGTAGCAGATATCTATTTCTTTAATCTTTTATGCCACATAGATCATTCAGCTACTTTAATAATCATCTCACCATTGATTCCATAAGAAAGTTTGCTTCTTGCACTAAAACTTTGCAAATTTCCAGCTATGAAACCACCCAGCTCTTTGCAATTTTGGTGATAATTGGGAACCAGCTTGTGTAGTGCTGTTTGGGAACCAGCTTGTGTAGTGCTGTTTGGGAACCAGCTTGTGTAGTGCTGTTTGGGAACCAGCGTGTGTAGTGCTGTTTGGGAACCAGCTTGTGTAGTACTGTTTGGGAACCAGCTTGTGTAGTGCTGTTTGGGAACCAGCTTGTGTAGTACTGTTTGGGAACCAGCGTGTGTAGAGCTGTTTGGGAACCAGCTTGTGTAGTACTATTTGGAAACCAGCTTGTGTAGTACTATTTGGAAACCAGTTTGTGTAGTGCTGTTTGGGAACCAGTTTGTGTAGTGCTGTTTGGGAACCAGCTTGTGTAGTACTGTTTGGGAACCAGCTTGTGTAGTGCTGTTTGGGAACCAGCTTGTGTAGTGCTGTTTGGGAACCAGCTTGTGTAGTACTATTTGGAAACCAGTTTGTGTAGTGCTGTTTGGGAACCAGTTTGTGTAGTACTGTTTGGGAACCAGCTTGTGTAGTGCTGTTTGGGAACCAGCTTGTGTAGTGCTGTTTGGGAACCAGCTTGTGTAGTGCTGTTTGGGAACCAGCTTGTGTAGTACTGTTTGGGAACCAGCTTGTGTAGTGCTGTTTGAAAACCAGTTTGTGTAGTGCTGTTTGGGAACCAGCTTGTGTAGTGCTCTTTGGGAACCAGCTTGTGTAGTGCTGTTTGGGAACTAACTTGTGTAGTGCTGTTTGGGAACCAGCTTGTGTAGTGCTGTTTGGGAACCAGCTTGTGTAGTGCTGTTTGGAAATCAGTGTGTGTAGTGTTGTTTGGGAACCAGCTTGTGTAGTGCTGTTTGGGAACCAGCTTGTGTAGTGCGGTTTGGGAACCAGCTTGTGTAGTGCTGTTAGGGAACCAGCTTGTGTAGTGCTGTTTGGGAACCAGCTTGTGTAGTGCTGTTTGGGAACCAGCTTGTGTAGTGCTGTTTGGGAACCAGCTTGTGTAGTGCTGTTTGGGAACCAGCTTGTGTAGTGCTGTTTAGGAACCAGCTTGTGTAGTGCTGTTTAGGAACCAGCTTGTGTAGTGCTGTTTGGGAACCAGCTTGTGTAGTGCTGTTTGGGAACCAGCTTGTGTAGTGCTGTTTGGGAACCAGCTTGTGTAGTACTGTTTGGAAATCAGTGTGTGTAGTGCTGTTTGGGAACCAGCTTGTGTAGTGCTGTTTGGGAACCAGCTTGTGTAGTGCGGTTTGGGAACCAGCTTGTGTAGTGCGGTTTGGGAACCAGCTTGTGTAGTGCTGTTAGGGAACCAGCTTGTGTAGTGCTGTTTGGGAACCAGCTTGTGTAGTGCTGTTTGGGAACCAGCTTGTGTAGTGCTGTTTGGGAACCAGCTTGTGTAGTGCTGTTTGGGAACCAGCTTGTGTAGTGCTGTTTAGGAACCAGCTTGTGTAGTGCTGTTTAGGAACCAGCTTGTGTAGTGCTGTTTGGGAACCAGCTTGTGTAGTGCTGTTTGGGAACCAGCTTGTGTAGTGCTGTTTGGGAACCAGCTTGTGTAGTACTGTTTGGAAATCAGTGTGTGTAGTGCTGTTTGGGAACCAGCTTGTGTAGTGCTGTTTGGGAACCAGCTTGTGTAGTGCGGTTTGGGAACCAGCTTGTGTAGTGCTGTTTGGGAACCAGCTTGTGTAGTGCTGTTTGGGAACCAGCTTGTGTAGTACTGTTTGGGAATCTGCTTTCGTGGTGCTGTTTGGGAGGCAACTTGATCTCTGATATATGGTGACTGTGGCCCTGGACTTGGAGTATCAGCGTCTGCAGCTTAGCTGCTGTGCTGCACTGGGTTAAGGAAGATGGCAGAACTAAACCACCAGTTCTTGAGAACGAACTTAGGAAATTTTCAGAACAAGTTTGCAAAACCTATTGTCTGAAGACTAATTATGCAACTTTAGTCGTAAGCGCACAAACTATTAAAGATAGCTCTGTGTTGTCCTTTTGTTGTTGTGCTGCCGTACACCCATATGTAGGAGTGCAGTGGTGAGATTCAGTCGGTTATGTTAAAATACTAATAATATTTTAGCCCTTTTCTTTCTGAATAAAAAAGCATATTTAATACCACCTCCTCGATCCCAAAGCCTTAAAAAGACTATGTACTTTAAAATCGGTCTTCCCTTAATGTGTTTTCAATTAATTACACCAGCAGCGGAATGTAAAATTGCTCCTTTATTTTTGTATTTTAAATAACTGGTGTAGTTCTTTGACACCACAGACCATTAATAATCCACTGGGAGTGTAATTTATTTTCTTCTGCTGGCTATATTTGCATAGCTTTTCAGTATAGATGTAGATACCACAGGCAAAATAATCTATTTCAAATGCCAAAATAAAAGTAAATGATCTATGACGTCAAGTCATCTATATGCAAACTTAGTTATAAAGTAAATTACGTATATTTCTTAAAAATGATCATCCTGCTAATAAATGAGATAAAACATGTATGTGTGAAGATGTAAGGCTTTGCTGTCAAATTTTGTTTAGATCATTTAACTATTCTTGCAAAGTTTGTCATTGTAATACAAGTTATTCCCATAGAACACATACATCTTCATTATGTATTGGGATGATAATTTGTAATTAAAGAATTATCACACTATTCCACAAAGAGAAGAGAACCCTCACATCACACAGTGCGGGCTACTAACACACCTTCTATAAGAGTATTTAAAGGGACATTAACACTTTGAGATGGTAATATAAAATAATAAATTGTATATCTATAAAAAAAAACTCTGCAATATACTTTCATTATTTATTTTGCCCCCTTTTCCTGTAATTCCATTCTGAAATTGTGAGCATTTCAGTTCCTATTAGAAATGGAAGAGCAAAACACTGTTATATTCCACACAGCCATTGGCTGCACACTCTAGTGACCTATTTATAACTGTCCCTAATTGGCCACAGCAGAGAAGGTAACCTAAGTTACAACATGGCAGCTTCCATTGGTTTATAGACACTAAAACTTTACACTTATGTTGTCAATATTTAAACAGCTAATCAAACAAACAAAAAATACATCTACATGTTATTCTCAGTAAAATCTTTTATTTGAATGCATCATTCTATCTAGCATTTATTTAGTGTTTTTAATGCATAATTTTGAACACTTTCAAACATTACACAGGCACTTTTGCTTTGTGATGTGGATAACTTAAATGATATTTTGAAAGTCTTTAGAACATTGTGCCCTATGACTGAGTATATCTCAAACCATTTTCAGTAAAATACTCCAGTGAGCTCCACAGAAATGGTGCAGGATATCTAAAAACTTTGGCCTAAGGGAAGCAACTGAACAACATGCAGATTGAACCAAGGATACATTCATAAGACAAGGAAATAAAATGAAAAAAAGAAATAAAATGGTGTAAATATATAAAAGAATATGTGTAAAATCAACCTTACTTTAATTCACTTTTGCACCGTATTTATTTTATGCTCTTATTGTAGATTGCCCAAACCCTTTTCTCTTCTGAGTCCATTAGAAAATTCTTATTTTCTTATTTGACATAATATAAATATCATAGAATTATCTTGGCAGCTTCCTACATAATCTATGCACACTAATACGGCTTTTCCTTTTATTTTATTTTAATTCAAAGAATGTAATCTGTCATACACACTTTTCAGTGCTGATATTGAAGTATATGGAAATACAGACTGGTAAGTACATTTTGTATGAATGATCTTTATTGACAACCAAGCCAGTGTACAATGCGCACAAACCAATGAGATGCGGTGTAGGCACAAGATGCCAAGCTCAGACTTAAAGGGATATTCCAGCCAACTTTGGAAACCACATGGGTGCATTTCAGTATTGAATGGAAGCATTTTTGTAATATACATGTATTAGCAAAAATGCTTCTAATAGCAGCTATAAATAAAGAAGTCCCCGTGATAGACAAGAAATCACTGGGCTTCTATAGGAGGCGCTACAACAATAAATGAATATATATGTTAAATATTATATATAATATATATATATTAAATGTTAGCAAGATACATATATATGCAAATGTGTATGTAAAATATATATTAATCTCTAAAATTACAATAATAATAAAATAATGATTAAAAAGAGTATACGAAGCAGTAAACTGGACTAGCCAGATGTGAAAAAGTCCAACAGGTGTCCTCAGACGTCCCAGAACTTGATAGGCCGCTCTCTGTCATCACCCAGAGGGATGATGAACTTCTAAGATGATAAGACAAAAACAGAGGCGCCACATGTGTAGATCAATAGAGACAAATGGATCCAATAAGGAGCAGAATAAGGGTACTCACAAAAGTAGCGGCACTCTATTATGCCAATAGGGGCGGGCTGGTGTTCAACAGCACACCAGCTGGCTGTGTGGAAGGTCCTCACCGGATTCGATCAGCGCTGGAAATCTCTGCCTTCTAAACTTCAGGTCAATGTTCCCAATAGCAATGATTCCCTCCGACTGATGCTGCAGATGGAATAGGAGGAAGGGCTAAACTGCCCCTGGGTTACTGATATGGAGACTGCCACAACAACACCAGACTTGTGTAAAAGTTAAAAATCAGTATTTTATTGTACAAAATAAAAATACCAAAGGTATAACAATTTACAGCTGGGTGTGTGGATACCAATCTCCTAACAAAATATGTTTCAAAATCAAAAGTGTATTTAAGTATGCACAAAGCACCAGCATTTTAAACACAGCACTTACTCAGAGAGCCTAAGGTATTTGTACCATCTGGAAATGACTCAATTTGTTCCTGACATGATATTAGACCTACTAGAATTTAAAATGTGGGCGCAAAGAAAATATTTAGCTAAGCTTCACATGCACGTGCAGAGAAAAATATTAACACTAAAACAGTGATTACTTTAACTAGAAGCATTTTGCCAGTACATGTATATTGCAGATGTGTTTCTATTCAAAGATGTAATTAATCTATGTGCATTTAATTTTTGACCGGAATGTTCCTTTAAACAAAGATAAAGCAGTTTCTATTAAATCATATATGTTATTAAGTGCTTTAAAGTTAATGTATGTATTTACAGCATCAAAAGGTGTGTATTTTAAAATGTATTCAAGCTTATACTACTGAGTGTATAATTGTTTTTTCCTTGTGGGGACCTCACAAGTATAGAGCTATACATTTAAACCCCAAATGCACTTGAGATCCCCTATCAGAATTACAAGTTAAGGAAGTCATCAGGGCTTTGATTATTGCCTTACATATACATACATACATACACTAACATTGTAAGCTTTTGGCTAATCAGGTTATCACTGAGCCTCTGAGTTTCTCATGGATTAACAGACCAGATTTTAAGCATATCCCTTCTTGGGCTGATCAGTAATTTATTTGTTGTGATTGGCTCATCTATGCTCATATAAGGAAATCATTTGATCACGTCCTCGTATATGCACTTAAATGGACACCAGCAATCCGTCCTAATCTCTATTGCTAACAGCTATGCAGTTGCACTGATGATATGTTCCACTAGATGGCAGTACATCATTGTTAGATGAAAATTAAATTGCATTCATAAAACAGACAATAGATTAGACTAAGATAAATGTGATCTCTAACTCTTTAAAAAACTAATCCATAAAATATGGTGTGATATAATAAGAGTATTACTTTCATTAGCTTTATACACTCTCTCTGTCATAAGAATTTGTATTGCAAATTAGTAATTTTCCTTTGCTTGATGTTAGAAAATATATTTTTATGTAAAATGGTATAGATATTAAATAGTATAAACACTAGGGACTCATTCATGAAATTTTCCCAATTTGATTTAATGTTTTAAAGATTTTGTCTTGTTTACCTAAATATTTGCATAATCCATTGATTGATTTTTCTAAAAAAAAAAATACTTTATATCAGTATCCTTTATAAGTGTTTATGTAAGAATTAACACAAATAAATACTATGTTGCCAAAATTTACATTTTGAATATATCAACCATGTTTTAATTGGCACAAAACATTTAGTGTACATTTTATCTATTCATTTTCATTAATCTCAGTTTACTCCCATGTGTGCTAAAAATCGACTCCAGCCAACTTTCCAGATTATTTGATTATAATATAATGATTACAACAGAGGAGAAATCTCATTTTCAAGCAGTGCTCCCATGGAGAGTTGAATAGTATATCCTGGATGGAATCCCAGTACTAATGATGTAAATAGTAGTGTTACTGGGGATACAGTCTATTAAATTTGCATATAAATGACATTCAACTGGCATTTTTTTTTTTTTTTTACTTTTAAAAGAATTAAATGAATGTGACTGTTAAGACAAAGTTTAAATGACCATTTAAAGGGACATTCCAGTCTAAAAATAAAATGCTCTAATTTATTGGATGATTTTTTTTAAAACAAATGCTAGTTGCTAACGATGCAGGTGTTAAACTCATAGTTAAAGTTATACTTCCAGGTTTAATATATTGTAGCTAACGAGCATGACACAGGCAGTAAACCAATTAGCAGCGTCACATGCATGAAGCCACCAATCACCAGCTGCATCCTGCGTTGCAATAGTCCAATCATTTGATTCTTGATTTAAAACCTTTTATTGTTGTGGAAACATTTGTCGCACGCTAAAAGCTAATTCTGTAAGCTAGGTTTTCAGTATACATCATTTTGCACATTTAGGTCATATTAGAATGTGTTTTTAGCGTTTCTAGTACAGTTGCCACCTCAGCCATGTTTTCTTGGCACTTATGAGTTATACATGGTGCAGGGTGTGCTGGTAGGAACATGAATTTAAACCCTGGACAGCAAACAAATAGTGACACTGAACAGCACTATTCATATCCCTCTCTACACACCCTGCAGCATGTATAACTCATACGTGCCCAGGAAAACATGGCCGAGGTGGCAACCCTAGTTTCTAGGCAGCTAAGGGCAAAATCATTTTTTTACACAAATACAAAAAGTGTTTATTATCTCTTTAACTATTAATGTAACCCCTTTTGCAAACACATAGTTAGAAACACGCTTTCATTTAATAAGTATAAAAATAAAATGCCTAATAGGGCATTTTATGCATTTTGTTATCACGCTGAAATTGTTGTGAAAAATACATACTACAGGGCTGTCATTTGATGGCCAATTAACTGAAGTTACATTTGTTACCATGAAGGATCAGCTGTCAAACTGTGAGGGTGTATTTGGTCTTACAGTATTTATGGTAAATGGAGAACAAGGATGGATCCTCGTTCTCATTTTACCATATATACAGTTTAGAAGAGCATAAGCAAGTCATAGTGGATGTAAATTCCATTCTACATTTAAAAGAAAAAAGAATTCCACCAACAACAAAAAAGATTTCTTAGAAACAAGGATTTTGATGGCAGATAAGAATCATAATTCCTATTGAGTCTTCTCATATTCCCTTTTAGAGTGTGAGCCTGAATTATTCTTAAAATAGTCTTATGCTTATCTGAGACATTATTGAAACCCCTTATAGTCACATATGAAGGTTTAAACTAAGGTGACTACAAAACTAAATTTCTAGGTAGCATACAGTATGTCTTATTAAGACCCTTTAATGCGGTATTGTGTATTTTTATTTTAATCATAGCAGACACCAATCCATGTCTATATCTCAAATCTTTGTTATATCAGTGTAGTTAACAGAATGTACATGTTTTATACTACTTCAATAAGCAGATCATACAACCATTATATTAAATTCATTATGTTTTGAAGATAAATTGATTATTTATAGCGGAAAGCTGCGACCACTTGTTAGAGGGTTCATCAATTCCAGTTGTCTAGCCCTACTAACAGGCTGGATTTTCTATATGTAATATAATCAGCTGTTTATCTAAGGTAATCCAACTGAAAGCAGAGAACCTTTCTCTGTTAGTCAGAGCTTTATGAGATTTAGTATGGAGGATTTTTATCAGGAGATGCTGACATTGCTTATAAAATTTGAATTAATTAAACATAATCACCTGTTATTAGTACATTGTTATTCTAGCTGTACTATAAGTGAACTATGCATTACCTATAGTTATATTTTAGATACTGCTATATTTATGTTTTATTGCTTTGTTATATTAATTTATAATAGTTGTTACATATTGTTGAAAGCAGAGAATGGCTGTGAACAATTAAAGTGACAGTTTCTTATTTTATAATAAATGGCAATGCATTACTGGTATCTCTATATAGTTAACATAATGCAAAAAATGTTTTCCTTATATTCTAAATATAGGAGCATCCTGTCTCTGAAGATTCATTAAACTTAGGCAGAGGAACAGCATTAGTATTTATGGTGGTCAGTAAAACATATGACTAGCTGTACCACTCACCTGAAGAATTGAAATCTACCACTCACCTGAAGAATTGAAATCTACCACTCACCTGAAGAATTGAAATCTACCACTCACCGGAAGAATTGAAATCTACCACTCACCTGAAGAATTGAAATCTACCACTCACCTGAAGAATTGAAATCTACCACTCATCTGAAGAATTGAAATCTACCACTCACCTGAAGAATTGAAATCTACCACTCACCTGAAGAATTGAAATCTACCACTCACCTGAAGAATTGAAATCTACCACTCACCTGAAGAATTGAAATTTGAAAAAGTAACACTGAAGGATGATGCAATAGGTAGACTAAAAAGAAAACTGTAAGTGTGTTTAATGCTAACAATATAGCAATGCATACAGTTAATTTTCAAGTAAAAATAGTCCCTTTAAGCCACATGATATTTGCCTTGTTGCTGATGTGTGTGGTCAGTTTTACTACAAAAAGAAACCAGCTTATACAAATATGGATCACAATCTCTATACTGACCCCATTGCAAAGATTACAACCATTCATATATGATGCAACAAATAGTGTTTATATTGTTTAGGTTTAACCACATAGATGCCAAAGAATACTGTAACACTTTGCTATGTAAAGCATTGAAGCCCTTATTGGCAGCTCAGAGGTTAAATTAAGCTACCAGCATTCATAAGACATTGGTATCCCAGTTGTCAGAAATGCTTTTTGCAAGAATGCTGCCAAATGGCATGCATCCAGCCAGATTTACTAGCTGCGTATTTAGCATGTTTCCCAGAGAATTTCTATAGGTTTTTGTTTATTGAAACCAGCTAATGGAGAGCAAATTCTAATTAGTCCAGCAATTTCACTTTTTTTGCTGGAAATGTAGGGGTTGCAACTATCTGAGACTATTGCAGAATGTATTCATGTTTAGTAGAGCACTAAATTGATGTTTTATAGCCATGTTTCTTTAGGGTAACATCTTGGTAACCATAGAAACAGTAACAGTTCATGTTAGCCTGTCATTGGTGATACTTAAACCTTTGATGGGGCAGTTCTGAGTCTGACCAGGAGTGAAGAAACTATGATTAGTGTGAGACGCTTAGCTAGAAAAAGTAACAGCAATTATTTGAATAGCACAGATATTTTTAACATTAAAAATAAAGAAAACAGAAACAAATCTAAGGAGAAATTTTTTCTCATTTATATTCATAGATAGTTTAGATGAGTATCTGTCTATTTTAATAACAAATAATATTGACAATGCAACAAAATGTCCTTCCTGTTTTTTAAATGTTGTAGTTGCTGCAAGTTATTAGGTATCAAACTGCAAATATTTTGTTTGTCCTTTACTACAAGAAGTAAACCAGTCCTAATGACATTTAAAAAACAGATTGCAAGAATGTTAAAGAAAAATGTTATATCAGTGCCTCTAAGCACAGACATGTAGCAATAGGTTCCTGCTCCAATACATCACAATTCCTGTGTGAAAACACCATATTGCACCTTGAGTGATTCATGGCTTTGTTTTATGAGCTATTGCAATCCATTAGAGATGCTATTTGCATTCATATTTTCTTTTCAAGCTTACAGAAGCACACCCCACTCCACCTATAGAACTTCAGGATTTGCCCTTACCAGCCAGTGAACATTATTATGAGAACAGATTCAGAATTAAAGGGCTATTATAGTGATATAATTGCATGATCTAATTCATTAGAGCATGGATTTTTTTCATTAGCAACCTTGTAATGCAAATGGGTTAAATACATAGATGCCACTTATCCAATCAGCCGTTACACAGCTGCTAATTGGATCAGCGGCAGTTTAGACTCAGGACCAGCAGTGCTCTGTGTCCAATTAGTACTTTATCTATGTGTTTTACCCCTTTGTGAGGATTAAACACATAGGACCAGATTACGAGTGGAGCACAAAAGTTTCCGCACAAGCGATAAGGGGTTTATCCTGAGTGTTTACACGTGTCGGACTTACCGCTTGTATTAGGAGTTGAAGTAAACACGATCGCTTAAGTGCAGTCGCAAATTTATGCTAGAATAATTACGGCATCCTCAGAGTTCTAATTAACTTTTGCAAAACAAAAAATTGCACAAAACACTCAAAAATACATTACAAAATTATAGTTATACTCATAATAACACTATCTAATAAAAAATATTTAAAAATAATATTGCTAACAAAAGTTATAAAGGCTCAAAGATATGAGATCTCAGGTGATAGAAAAAAAGGCAGACAAAGGACTTTAACATAGACGTACGTACATATACATCTTTAAAAATGTATATATATATACTGTATGTGTGTGTGTGTACATATGTATTTATGTATTTATATGTGTATACTGTATATGTATTTAGAGACATACATACACATATAAACACATAAATACATATGTACACATATATAGAAGTGCATTTAAGTAGATAAAAACATGTAAAAACAAATGTATGTAATATTCATTTTTAATAAAGATTTTATATATGTATTTACTGTAAATATTTCACAATACAATGTTCTTCATATAGCAGAATATGTTATATGTATTTCTAAATAAATATTCCTATATATATCTATATACCTATTTATATATATATATATATATATATATATATATATATATATATATATATATATATATATATATATACAGTATATATATATATATATATAAATATCAATAAAACATTTTTGCATAGGAAATTAGCACATCTAGGCAAGTTTCCCCGCAAGCAAGGATACTTGCCTAGATGTGCTAATTTCCTATGCAAAATTGTTTTATTGATTTACTTTTGAGACATGGAGAATTTTAATCTCAAAATTTTATCTCCACCATAATTTTAATGTATATATATATATATATATATATATATATTTAAGAATATATATATATATATATATATATTGTACCAAAAAAAACCTTTTATATATATATATATATATATATATATATATATATATATATATATATATATGCATTTATAAACAAATAGACCATATTCTGCTATGTGTAAAACATTGAGTTAGCATACATATGAGTATATGCTATCGGGTTTGCGGGAGAGTAAGTTGTTTTTCTCCATTGACTTATATGGGGGAATGCATAAATGTGCACTTGAAAAACGTCTTTTTTCGCTTGTCGGGTTAGAGCGCAAGGAAAAACTGATTACTTTCAACTCCTAATATGAGCTCGATGAGCACAAAAAGCTTACTTCTAGCGCAATTAAGGCTTGAGCGGGATTGTTAAATAACGCTCCACTTGTAATCTGGCCCATAGAGTTGCAGTGTCACTAGTAATAATATTTCATGCTCTTACGAATTAGAGCCTGTCATTTAATCACTATAATGGTCTTCTAATAATGCTGCATTTTATCATGTGAAATGTACACATCTTTTCCTTAACATTATCAAGTAAAAAAGATTGGTATATATTACCACAGTTAAGTGATTTTATTCATGGCAACCTCTACACATTTAAGAAAACTAACTTTATGTGACACCCCCTTTTTAATTATAATTTATGATATGTGGGATGAAAAACTGAAGTTGTAGATTATTTATTTTCAGCACTAGGATTTTCTTGATCACAGAAACCAATTCAAATTTGTAACTTAACAACCTCATTAAACTGGATGTGATTTATTGTGTCTTAATCACAGATCTGGCAAGTTTTCAACCCACTGTTAGACACTCATAATTTGCATTGTTTTGTTTGCATTTGGAAAGGTTTTCTGAGCATACAGTAGTCCTAGATAAAACAAACAAACACAAATTGACGATAGACTGAACAAGATGTGATTATTAGACATATGTTCAATTATAAACATTTTTACTTATTATTTTAGTCAATTATGCCACATTCTGCTGATAAATAGCATTCTTACAAGCCACTGACACTCAGAACTGTGATTATACAATTGTTCAGATAATATATTACAACTAATTCAACTTCACGGTATTCTATTTAAGCACTTAAAAAAGAAATGCATCAGAAATGGCTTTTTGTGGCACAAAGGTAATTTGACTGTTGGCACTACAGAGCACCCTTCCTTTATATTTATTCAGCAGGAATCTGGGAAAGTTTCCAGAACATTAAATGTCCAAAGGTTTGCATGGTATTATTGTAGGAGTGAAGAGGGTATTCATTTGTATAAATCTGTTGGGTTGATTTGACTTAGAGATACTTGCAATCAAGAGATGTGTGGGTTTTGTTGATGATGTTAAGACAAATCTAATTAGTTGCTAAACAAAGGAATATGAAGATTTAGTTCAGTTTTTTGGTAAATTTTCCCACTTGGCATGCAACAGTAACACTGCAGATGGCAGATAAAATACCAGCACTCTCAAGAGTTAATTAAATGTGTGTATGATATTTTTTTGTAATCTATTTATATATAATTTGTGCTGGTTTAGATAAAAAAATAACATTTTGCATTAGTAATCAACATACACTTCATCGGGCACTTTAGTATTTGTGTCACATAAAAAAGTAATGTAAATAAATAGAGCAAGCCAGTCAATTGATTTGTCTAGTCCTGTGGTTCCTACCAAAATGTAAGGCATAAGGTATACATCTGCTTGAGCACAGGTTAGTTAACCCGCGAGCACATGGTGAAATCTGGGTAAATGAGCATTATTTAGGACACAACCGAGGAACAGTTGGAATAAATGGACCATGTCAGAGTCTACTTGCCCCATTTGTTTTGCACAGTATGTGTAGTTAATACTGATCAATTTCCTAATGGCTATTTATAATGAAATTTGCAATAGCATCCATTATTTCAATGCTTGATAAAACACTAATTAAAAAAAACAAAACAAAACAAAACATGACAATTATTACATTTAATCCATTTTAAGGAACCATAACTTATGGGATTTGATACATGTACACCACCCATCTACCACATATACCATTTGGCTCCTAGCAGAGGGCAGATGCATTTTATTATGAAATGTCATATTTTAGTATTTTTATTTCCATTGGTTTAGATCATTTTTATTGTTTAAATTATTTTATTTTGGTGATTTGTGCTTTATTTCTGCAATACATTTCCTGTTACCCAACAACATTTGGGTGGTATCACCTTAAAAACATACAGGTAATCAAATTATTTGGGTAATTACATACTGAACACTTAGTTTATCTCAACTAATTTAGGATGGTGTCACAAGCATTCAGTCAATGCTCCCATATACCTGAAAAATTACTGATAAATGTAATTATGTTTTGGACATCAAATATGTGATATGGTAAATTGCAAAGTGCAAGTAAATTTAGAATGCTACAATGACTAAACTTGCCTGGTTGATCATTTTAATAGGAGTATTGTTATGGCAGTTAAGGGTTTTTAAGATTTTGGTATTTATTACCAATGCTACAAGGTCCTGTAAACTCTTTATTTTGTGGCCAGAAGGGATGGAAAACTACAAATTCCACAGTGCATCAGGGTACTGACCATGGAGGTTGAACAGTGTCACTCAGCAGCATAGAAAAACAAAAACATTATTCCATTGATTTTAAAACGCATTACATACGAAGCAATTCCAATCATTTGTATGTGCTTTGTGCTGAAGAGCTTCATCATAGAATTTTGACACATTAAATTTATTGAGGCCTATTTAACAAATGTCTGTCGGACCTGATCCGATAGTGCGGATCAGGTCCGACAGACATCGCTGAATGCGGAAAGCAATACGCTCTCCGTATTCAGCATTGCACCAGCAGGTGTCAATAAACCCGATCGTACTCGATCGGGTTGAATTCCGGCGATGTCTGTCCGCCTGCTCAGAGCAGGCGGATAGGATATGGAGCAGCGGTCTTTAGACCGCTGTTTCATAACTGGTGTTTCTGGCGAGCCTGCAGGCTCGCCAGAAACACGGGGCCTCAAGCTCCATCCGGAGCTTGATAGATAGGCCCCAGTGTGTTTTTATCACTTTTTGGATGATTTAGAGCTCACTATTGTCAGATATTTAACATTAGGTTACAATCATTTTAAATAGTATCTGTAACACTCAAGTATTAATTTTCATAGTGTAAGTGTACGTTTTTTTTAATTGATGGCAATACTTGACATAGTAAAATTGATGTACATTTGAAACATCAAATGTTCAAATGTATGGCAACCATTCAAAATTCAATGTGAAAAATGTCATTTGATTTTAAACAACTTTCCAATTCACTTCCATTATCTAAGCGTACACAGTCTTTTATATTTAAACTTTCTGAGGCACCAGCATCTACTGAGCATGTGCAAGAATTTACAGTATATACAAATATGCATTTTGATTGGCTGATGGCTGTCACATGATGCAGGAGGGAGGAAGATGGAACTTAGAGTAATATTTGTCCAAAAAAGAAATCTACTACTCATTTAAAATTCAAACTAAGTGCTTTTGTATTGTCTTTTTAAGATGTATTTGTTGATTATGTAATTATACTGTATTTAAATGTCCTTAATACCATACTTAATACCATAAATGCATTTGGGTGTGGTGAAAAGACATACTTTCATTATTTATTTTGCATCCTAATCAGGAAATTGTCACACTCCACTGTTATGCTAATTTGCAACAATAGTACAAAATAATCTTGATGTCTATTAAAGTATCTGCCTATGAATGCCAAATGTAGTCAATGGAAGACTAATATGTATTACCGTTTTCCGTGCAAAACCCTTAGAAAACTAAACTCTGTTTTTTAAATAACTTTTAGTTTTGAATGAACACTGATTTATGACAAACGAGCAGGTGAGCCAAATAACTAATATGTAAGGGCAATATACCTTAGAGTTTAGCTCTTTGCAAAATGAAACAACACTAAAGATAAAGATCTTGAATAAAATAAAGTGAGGAGCAGCATTGCTCTGTTAAAGTAAGATAATGAATCAGAGCTTGATATGGGATGTTATATTAAAGTAGTATATAATCAATGTATTAGAAGATTAAATGACAACAGTGTTCTTCCAAACTGTTAGAAAATATTAGGATATCATCAAGGTATATGATGATATAGAGGTTCAGGAGTTCTCAGAAGACTTGAAATATGGCACAAACATTGCAGGCGGATGGTAGGTTGACTACTCAAGGACTTCCTTCATCTCTCTTCTTGTTGTCTCTCTTGAAAAATATAAATGAATACAAAAAATGATTAATTATTCCAAATTGTTTAGGATATCTCAGTTGGTAATCTCATCCTTAGTTTGATCAGAGAGACCATTCTGGAAAGCAGACCTCGGAGCTCCTACAATCTGTCTTAGAAGCCAGGATCCTAAACTCTACATTACAGAGTGCAACTGATTCATTTCCCTGGTGGAGACCAAACATAAAAAAATGCTTAGAAAGAGTCAATGCAGGTTTCAAAACCTTCAAACAGCGGTGATTTTTTATCCAAGAGAGGTGAGAGTCATGTTAATGCCTACCCTTTAAGATGTGAAATTAGAAAAATAGAGAAAACTTGTGGTTAATTCATGAAATGAAGTCAGCGCTGTTTTAGGAAGCTACAGCATTTATTTTGATTGCCTGGAAACTTTACTGAGGAGGAGCATTAGCAGAGGTAGCAGACACAGAAGAGGATAGTGTTGTTCCAGTCAGGGTGGTGGGCAGATTAGTAATAATCTTCAGCTTTTGATATTTTAATTGAGATGCATTGGCTCCTACAGAAAGTCATTGGTTGGTCTCAGCTGGGGTCAGTTCAGCAGAATCCATATATGGCCCATTTGTACTATAAAACAGTAGATTATTGTCAGTCATGGACGGATCCTATAGTTGAGCAATGGATAAAAGTACAGAGGGTAAACCCTCAGATGTAACCCACAAAAGGTACACTATTTTTATCAGGAACATGTGAGATAGGGGTTGACATAATAGCAGCAGTGCTTTGCAAAATTATTATAGTGTTATACATTGTTGCAAACGCCGCTGCCATAGCGTTCTAAAGACATGTGTGCACTCCTGGGTCTCTATGACCACAGAGGATACCAAGAGAATTAACTTATTTGATATTAGAACTATATTGGAGAGTTTACATACAGTATCTCAATAAAAAAAAGTTTCAAATTAATTTCAGAACCTAGCTTTATATGTTCCCTAATAAAATTGTCAACTTAATATTAAAAGCATATAGTTATGAAAACAGGACTACAAGTGGACGAGGGATACATGATTTGACACTGATCAAGTTCATCATTTGTATCTCTTTTTCATCATAGAATATTGTGCATACAATAATTTGTCATAGTATTGAAAGGTAAGTAAGAAAGTTGTATATATATATATATATATATATATATATATATATATATATACACACACACATATATATATATATATATATATATATATACATACACACACACACATATACATATATATACAGGGAGTGCAGAATTATTAGGCAAATGAGTATTTTGACCACATCATCCTCTTTATGCATGTTGTCTTACTCCAAGCTGTATAGGCTCGAAAGCCTACTACCAATTAAGCATATTAGGTGATGTGCATCTCTGTAATGAGAAGGGGTGTGGTCTAATGACATCAACACGCTATATCAGGTGTGCATAATTATTAGGCAACTTCCTTTCCTTTGGCAAAATGGGTCAAAAGAAGGACTTGACATGCTCAGAAAAGTCAAAAATAGTGAGATATCTTGCAGAGGGATGCAGCACTCTTAAAATTGCAAAGCTTCTGAAGCGTGATCATCGAACAATCAAGCGTTTCATTCAAAATAGTCAACAGGGTCGCAAGAAGCCTGTGGAAAAACCAAGGCGCAAAATAACTGCCCATGAACTGAGAAAAGTCAAGCGTGCAGCTGCCAAGATGCCACTTGCCACCAGTTTGGCCATATTTCAGAGCTGCAACATCACTGGAGTGCCCAAAAGCACAAGGTGTGCAATACTCAGAGACATGGCCAAGGTAAGAAAGGCTGAAAGACGACCACCACTGAACAAGACACACAAGCTGAAACGTCAAGATTGGGCCAAGAAATATCTCAAGACTGATTTTTCTAAGGTTTTATGGACTGATGAAACGAGAGTGAGTCTTGATGGGCCAGATGGATGGGCCCGTGGCTGGATTGGTAAAAGGCAGAGAGCTCCAGTCCGACTCAGACGCCAGCAAGGTGGAGGTGGAGTACTGGTTTGGGCTGGTATCATCAAAGATGAGCTTGTGGGGCCTTTTCGGGTTGAGGATGGAGTCAAGCTCAACTCCCAGTCCTACTGCCAGTTTCTGGAAGACACCTTCTTCAAGCAGTGGTACAGGAAGAAGTCTGCATCCTTCAAGAAAAACATGATTTTCATGCAGGACAATGCTCCATCACACGCGTCCAAGTACTCCACAGCGTGGCTGGCAAGAAAGGGTATAAAAGAAGAAAATCTAATGACATGACCTCCTTGTTCACCTGATCTGAACCCCATTGAGAACCTGTGGTCCATCATCAAATGTGAGATTTATAAGGAGGGAAAACAGTACACCTCTCTGAACAGTGTCTGGGAGGCTGTGGTTACTGCTGCACGCAATGTTGATGGTGAACAGATCAAAACACTGACAGAATCCATGGATGGCAGGCTTTTGAGTGTCCTTGCAAAGAAAGGTGGCTATATTGGTCACTGATTTGTTTTTGTTTTGTTTTTGAATGTCAGAAATGTATATTTGTGAATGTTGAGATGTTATATTGGTTTCACTGGTAAAAATAAATAATTGAAATGGGTATATATTTGTTTTTTGTTAAGTTGCCTAATAATTATGCACAGTAATAGTCACCTGCACACACAGATATCCCCCTAAAATAGCTATAACTAAAAACAAACTAAAAACTACTTCCAAAACTATTCAGCTTTGATATTAATGAGTTTTTTGGGTTCATTGAGAACATGGTTGTTGTTCAATAATAAAATTAATCCTCAAAAATACAACTTGCCTAATAATTCTGCACTCCCTGTATATACACACACACACAAACACACACATATATATATATATATATATATATTTTTTTTTTTTATATACTTGAAGTCCAATAAAAAACCATAGTAGTGGAATTATTTCAGAAGGGCATTGTCATGTGCATTGAAGAATGCTTTTTGCACATAAGTGATGTTATCGTATTAAAAGGACATGAAACCCAAACTTTTTATTTCATGATTCAGATAGATCATACAATTGTAAACAACTTTCCAATTTACTTATATTATCTACTTTGCTTCATTCTCTTTGTATCCTTTGTTGAAATAGCAGTCATGCACTACTGGGAACTAGCTGAAAGACAATTACAAGTGGAAGATACATGCAGCTACCAATCAGCAGCTTCTGAGCCTACCTAGGTATACTTTTCAACAAAATCTACAAAGAGAACAAAACAAATAAGACAATAGAAATAAATTGGAAAGTTATTTAAAATTGTATGATCTATCTGAATCATAACAGAAAAAATTGGGTTTCATGTCCCTTTAATAGTAAAATGTACCCGAAAGTTTAAAATTCTCAGAATAAGTGCAATTTAGTTTGCTCTAGCATATGGTCTTTGTGAGATTCTTTCCTACTGTGGGCACACTAGAAATAGCAGAATATTATTTTGGCTTAGACTACAGAGGAAAGGATGATTCATTTTGCTTGTAATTTTTCATCTCCACCCTTGGCTTCTTTCCTGATGTTAGTACAAGCTATATCTCTGTGGAGTAATATAGAGATTCATGTCTTTATCCTATTAGAAAATAAATAAATATATATATAAGTAATAAAAAGCAGAACAAAATGTATTAACACTCTGTTCTGACTTCAGGGAAATAAATACATTTTAAAAATGACATAAAAAAGCTAGGGTTACTGAATAAATACTTTTCTTTTGCATTCATTTTTTTTAACAGTATACAAAGGCTGTTATTTTTCTTTGCCTAAAGAGAAGATACAATCCTTTAAATCAATGTAGAGTTACAGGGTTTATACTTTTCAGATAATTAAGTTAAAGTAAAAACAAACAAAAGTTAACAGAAGAATCTTGAAGATGCATCGTGTTTTGTTAGAATGGGTCAGTTGAAAACCACAGCAAACTGGATATTAAAAAGAACAAAAAAGGAAAGAAAATGAAAAAAAAAAAACTGTTTCTGATTTGCTAGATAATTTTGACATATACTTTAACTTTGTATTTGATCTAATTTTGCAAGAGGCTTTGATACATTTCTTGATAAATTAAGTTGTGTTTGGTTGTATACAGAAAGGTGACTAATGAAGTGGAAATATATAGTAAAAAAAAAGTACAAGATTAATTTATAGAAGAATATTAAAGAAAAATGTTTTTTGCATTAGAACAATGTAGCAGCTTCTAAACTACTCTAAATTCAAGCGACGTGAAATCAATTTTTTTCTTTCATGATTCAGATACAGAATACAATGTTTATTATTACAATATTACTTATGTTTTTATGGTACTTACATTACAAAATGTGTATGGGGTAAGGTTTAGGGCATAAAGGGACATGAAACCCAAAACAATTATTTCCTGGTTAAAAGAGAGCATATGATTTTAAACAACTTTACAATTTACTCCTATTATTAAATTTGCTTCATTATTTTGGTATACTTTGTTGAAGATGCAGCAATGCACTACTGGAAGATATAGGACAAAAGAAAGAACAAAAAAACAAAAAAGCGCACCCAGATTCAAGCGGACCTCAGGTGTTCTGTGTATAAAGCATACACATTTTAAGCTTGAATATTAGTGATCATACCTGTGGGTGAGAAGTGGATTCTAATACCGCTGTTTACCGCTACCCCTGCTTGATCGTCTATACATCTATAGTTCTATGTGTACAGTGATGCTTTGCATCTGGTGAGTTTGCTACTTACTATATGTGTTTCGTCTGGCTACTTGTTCCAATAATTCCGCTTGAATCTGGGTGCGCTTTTTTGTTCTTTCTTTTGTCCTATGTGAGTTTCCGTTGGCTGCTGGGAGAAGAACACAGCCTCAGAACAGCTGCACCCGGACTACCGCAATCCCGTAGTGGCTACGTCATTTCCCGACTTTCAAAGTTGAGCCCAGGAAACGTAAAGTACTGTCTACCTGAGTTACCATCAGTACAAGGCTGCTCATAACGGGTAATCTTTTAAACTGTATCAGCAAATCCACGCTCGATTACCTTCACGATAAGGATGTTTGCTTGAGGATTTTGCTTCAAACTATATATGAATATTGCTGCTACTTGGGAAAGAGTTGGTTTATATTATTAGATCTAACTTATCGTTGTGTAATTTTTTAAATATAGGCACTTACTATCATTATACCAGTTATTTAATACTCTGGAAAGGGTTTTAGCGCAGACAGTTTACTTGTGGTGTGTACTACTGGAAGATAGCTAAACACATAGGGGGAAATGTATTAAACTGAGAATTATCTCGCAAGTACGATCATCAATATTAACGCCAATCTTCGCACCCTCCTTATTAACTTTATTTGTAGATATTTATCAAACTTAAATCCGTAAATTTTGGCAACAAATACAAAACGAATGTAATCAAATTTATGTTAAATTTCTTTGCCCGAATGTTCAAATTTATTAATCATTCATTATGAGCATGTGAATAACAAAGCGTAAGTTATTTAAATGTGATATTAAAATGTATGAAATACGTCATTACGGCGCAAATGTTATCATACGCTTATCACTTTTGCGCCAAAAAGGTAGATTTCGCTTAATTATTCTTATTGTGACAAGATGGCAGATAAAAAAATGACAAAAATGGCATGGCTACAATGCTTACATTCATTTAATTTAAAATAAGGATAATAAGAGAATGAATTTAAAAAAATTTACTTTTAATATAATATAAAACAACGTAAAATGTTATGCTCTTTACAAATCCTGAACGTTTCAGTTTGATTAGACTGTTCATTTCATTGGTTTAACAAATGTGTTCATTAACATTGTAATATAACCTTTCTACAGCTTCAATACAATTTTAATAGTCAGTTTGTGTATTAAAGTTATATCATGATGTAGATAATGTTATTTTCTATTTAATGTCTAAATGAAAATTGTTTTATATTTAGGGGGCGATTTATCAAGCATATACACACCCCTGTCCGTCCCAGCTCTGAATTCTCCTGGAAGAATTCAGCATTGCACACAAGCGCTATTTTCCGCTCCCGTACAATCACGCCCCCTGCCCGCGCACAGACAATCATTCGCGGGAAAGAGCTGTCAATCTCCCTGGTCGGAAAAGACCGGGGAGATTGAATTTCACCAAACAAGAGGTGGCGAAGAGGTTAGCTCTTGTTAAATACGGCGTGCAGGTTCTCGTGTGAGAACCTGCAGCCATAGGGACTCAAAGGCTGGTGAAAGCCTTCGATAAATTTACCCCTTATTATTCATATTATTATCTTTTATATGTATTAACATGAAGTACATGTAATAATATGAATCTGCATTATGTGCCTATATGCACTCACATTATTTAAATATATTGAGATTATAAATATATTTTATGGATGAATATAAATATAATAACATCCATTATACCAAAATATTGTTTTTAATTTATTTTTCACATTAGTATTGGATATTTTATTAGAATCAGAAATCCATAAACATTTTTGCTCCTTTGGTATCGACGATCACAGCTAGCCTTATTTTGTATGTTCTATTTATTATCAATTTCTCAATCATTTTTTAACAGATAATTATGAAATGTACCTTTTATTCTTATTTTATGTTTGATTTATTTGCTTTAACTACTACAGCTCGACCTTCTTGCCAAACATCTCTACAAGCTACAGAGATAAGTGAGGAATCACCTTCAACAAGCCAAATGAGGCCTACAGAAAATTTGGTTCGTCCAACCCTTTCATCAACATCAATAACTACACACAGTTTGTGATCAGCGGATACGTTGTCTGACATCCCCTGCAGTACTCCTGTTGACAATGACAGAAATTCTAGAGGTATCTTTATGTACTATAACGATGGTTTGTTAAATTTTTTATGTTGAAAAAATTGTATTTTTAAAAGTGATAATAATAATATTCTTTATTTTTTAACAGAAGCCATGAATATATTCAATCAAATAATATCAGGAGGTATAGAAGAAGGTATTAATATTACGCCATGGCCGTTTATTACAGTATAGTCACATTTTAAACACAGATCAAGTGTTAGTATTTTTTTTTGTGGTATTGCCTGGTTCTTATAGGAAAGTTAATGTGAAACAGTTCTAGCACATGTTAGAAACAAATTGTATTTAATAAAGAAATTGTCTTGATCTGGCACAGACCATTCACCCATATTATTGTTGTAATTATATTGCCGGTCAAAATAATATTTGTAGTCTTACATAAAAAATATGATGTCTAAATGAAATTAAAAAAGTTGGCTTTAATGAAAATTAGGAGTTTTTAAATTATAAAGTCCAATGAGTCTCTAAACTACAAGTATAGTTGACTTTTTTAAAAAATCTGTTGCAAATATTTACATCTATTTTATTGATTAAAGCAAGTGGATTTTGTTAAAAGTGCTTCTAAAGTAATTCTATATGGACCATATTAAGTAGAAGACTACTTTTATTAAAAAAAAAAAAAAATTAAGGTTGAAATACGCTGTCTTTATCGGCTATTAGGCAGTAACAATATCAATATAAATGTTACTGTTGTTCATAGCTGTTGAATCATTGTAATGTTGATATCTAACATCTTTACTTATTCCATCTCCATTCTTGACTGTCCCTTTCAAATAATATTTTCAAGGATGATCTTAGATTGAAGAGTCCTTGTCAGAGACCAATACATCTGCTCAATCAAGGTCCCATGAACCACCACAGTCTACAATAATATCTACACCAATACCAGATTAAGAAAATGCTACTAATGTAGAAAATGAATCCATAGAAGGTCCCCCAGAGACAGCCACATTACAGGAGATGGTGACAATTACACGTAACTTTAGGGATGACCACCATAATGTTATGCAGATGTTTGGAAAGTACTTAAAGGATAGAATAAAAATAGAGCAGCAAAACCTAGAAATAGAAAGGGAAAGAAATGAGATATTTAGAGCTGGCTTTGATATGTTAAGTAAATGTGTTGAATCACTAACACAAGCAATATCATTATCATCCTCATCTGAACCAACAAGCTCTAAAACACCCAGAACTAAACAATGAAAATGTAATTTCTAAATAACATTGTTATACATTAGTTTGAGGAGTTCTATGTTAAAGTTCTTAAAATAATAGGTTAAAATGTATGTATCTATCTATCTATCTATCTATCTATCTATCTATCTATCTATCTATATATATAAATATATTATTAATTTATGAATGTCATGATATACTATTCATTGCAAATATATATATATATATATATATATATATATATATATATATATATATATATATATATATATATATATATATAACAACAATTAAAATTATGGGGAGGCGAAAAGTGAGTTTAAAATCCTCCACTAAATACAAAATATAGAGAAAATAACTCATTGTGTAAACCATTTACAAATCTAAACAAGTCAGAAGACTTGCTTTAAACCCAGAAACTCTCTGACTACACTGTTTCCAATGCAGCAAAGGAATCTGGGTAAGATATGCAAATGAGGTTCACAATGACTCACCTTTTTACTTTTAGCCTGCTTTTTAAGACAGACTTCCCTTTATGCCATAGCACTGCTGCATTACACTGCTTTTATGCTTAGCTAGGGTTAGTACAGTGATTTAGACCAATCCCAGGACAGCTGTTTCGTGGTTATTGGCACTCATCAGCTGGGAGTAGGTTAAATCACTGCTTGGTAAAGTTCATTTCTGGGGGAAATTCAACAACAATTAAAATTATGGGGAGGTGAAAAGGGAGTTTAAAATCTTTCACTAAATACAAAATATAGAGAAAATAACTCATTGTGTAAACCATTTACAAATCTAAACAAGTCAGAAGACTTGTTTTAAACCCAGAAACTCTCTGACTACACTGTTTACAATGCAGTAAAGGAATCTGGGTAAGATATTCAAATGAGGTTCACAATGACTCACCTTTTTACTTTTAGCCTGCTTTTTAAGACAGACTTCCCTTTATGCCATAGCACTGCTGCATTGCAAAGCTTTTATGCTTAGCTAGGGTTAGTACAGTGATTTAGACCAATCCCAGGACAGCTGTTTCGTGGTTATTGCCACTCATCAGCTGGGAGTAGGTTAAATCACTGCTTGGTAAAGTTCATTTCTGGGGGAAATTCAACAACAATTAAAATTATGGGGAGGCGAAAAGTGAGTTTAAAATCCTCCACTAAATGCAAAATATAGAGAAAATAACTCATTGTGTAAACCATTTACAAATCTAAACAAGTCAGAAGACTTGCTTTAAACCCAGAAACTCTCTGACTACACTGTTTCCAATGCAGCAAAGGAATCTGGGTAAGATATGCAAATCAGGTTCACAATGATTCACCTTTTTACTTTTAGCCTGCTTTTTAAGACAGACTTCCCTTTATGCCATAGCACTGCTGCATTACACAGCTTTTAACTAACAAACCCTAGCTAAGCATAAAAGCTGTGTAATGCAGCAGTTCTATGGCATAAAGGGAAGTCTGTCTTAAAAAGCA
This sequence comes from Bombina bombina, assembly GCF_027579735.1. NCBI lineage: Eukaryota > Metazoa > Chordata > Amphibia > Anura > Bombinatoridae > Bombina > Bombina bombina. Next base: position 212,011,871 of record NC_069503.1, read on the forward strand.
GGCTAAAAGTAAAAAGGTGAGTCATTGTGAACCTCATTTGCATATCTTACCCAGATTCCTTTGCTGCATTGGAAACAGTGTAGTCAGAGAGTTTCTGGGTTTAAAGCAAGTCTTCTGACTTGTTTAGATTTGTAAATGGTTTACACAATGAGTTATTTTCTCTATATTTTGTATTTAGTGGAGGATTTTAAACTCACTTTTCGCCTCCCCATAATTTTAATTGTTGTTTTATATATATATATATATATATATATATATATATATATATATATATATATATATATATATATATATATATATATATATATATATATATATATATATATATATATTTGCAATGAATAGTATATCATGACATTCATAAATTAATAAAACGGAACAAAACCAAAATAATAATTTTTGAATATTATTTTTGAAAAATTGATATCATTTTTTCAATTTGCTTGTTCATCTTCATAATTTTTTTTCTTAAATTTCTTAGGTTTCTTTACAAAATGATGTGTTTGAGGTATATCTTGCTCTTTTTCAATTATGGCTGGAATACAAATAATAAAACAATGAACAGAAATAAATAAAAGAATTATAATCAACAGCAAAGAAAATAATGTTAATTACAATTAATAAATAGCAACTTTTACATGGATGTCTCAATGTAAATATATGACTTTACAATCGAAGATTTAAATATTTTGTAATAACTTTTTAATCAAATTTAAAAGATTTTGGATTTGTAATTAAACTCACAGTGGATCCTCTTTCCTCAATAACATGTTCATGATCATTATCAACAGGCAATGTTACTTCACATTCATATTGATTGTCCCGATCTGTTGTTACTGTTTATTACATTTCTGTGAATCAGCATTGCTAATTAGTGTAAAAGCCATTATTGGTCTAAGATATCTTGGAGCACGCTTACGTTTTTCCATTTTTTTTTTTAACTGTGATAAAAAGGAAAATACACAATAATATAAACTCAAACAATATTTTTACAATACATATGGCTAGATTACGAGTTTTTTGTTTTGAGCTGTGCAGTGCTAACGAGCAGTTTATGCTCACCGCTCACTTACAGACAGCGCTGGTATTACGGGTTTATACAACCCAGAGAAGAAGTGAGCGTTGAGCAAAATTTTGCTCCTTACCGCACTCCAATACCAGCGCTGCTTACGTTAGCGGTGAACTGGTGTAATGTGCTCGTGCACGATTTCCCATAGGAATCAATGGGGAGAGCCGGCTAAAAAAAAGTCTAACACCTGACAAAAAGCAGCGTAAAGCTCCTTAACGCAGCCCCATTGATTCCTATGGGGAAATACTTTTCATGTCTACACCTAACACCCTAACATGAACCCCAAATCTAAACACCCCTAATCTTACACTTATTAACCCCTAATCTGACGCACCCAACATTGTCGACACCTACATTATATTATTAACCCCTAATCTGCCGCTACGGACACCGCTGCCACCTACATTATACTTATGAACCCCTAATCTGATGCCCCCAACATCGCCGACACCTACATTATATTTATTAACCCCTAATCTGCCTTCCCAAATCTCGCTGCAACCTACCTACACTTCTTAACCCCTAATATGCTGCCCCCAACGTCACCACCACTATAATAAACATATTAACCCCTAAACCGCTGTACTCCCGCATTGCAAACAGTTAAATATTATTAACCCCTAATCTGCCAGCCCTAACATCGCCGCCACCTACCTACATTTATTAACCCCTAATCTGCCACCCCCAATGTCGCCGCCACTATTCTAAATCTATTAACCCCTAAACCTAAGTCTAACCCTAACACCCCCTAACTTAAATATAATTTAAATAAATATACATAAAATTACTATAATTAACTAAATGATTCCTATTTAAAACGAAATATTACCTATAAAATAAACCCTAAGCTAGCTACAATATAGTTTAGTTTTTTTTTATTTTACAGGCAAGTTTGTATTTATTTTAACTAGGTAGAATAGTTACTAAATAGTTATTAACTACTTAATAAACTGCCTAGCTAAAATAAATACAAATTGACCTGTAAAATAAAACCTAACCTAAGTTACAGAAAATAATAAACAAATTACAAGATTTTTAAACTAATTACACCTAGTCTAATCCCCCTAACAAAATAAAAAAGCCCCCCCAAAATAAAAAAAGCCCTACCCTACACTAAATTATAAATAGCCCTTAAAAAGGCCTTTTGCGGGGCATTGCCTCAAAGTAATTAGCTCTTTTACCTGTAAAAAAATTACAAATCCCCCACAACATTAAAACCCACCACCCACACAACCAACCCTTCTCTAAAACCCACCCAATACCCCCTTAAAAATACCTAACACTAACCCCTTGAAGATCACCTTACCGGGAGAAGTCTTCACCCAACCGGGCCGAAGTCCTCAACGAATCCGGCAGAAGTGATACTCCAGATGGGCAGAAGTGGTCCTCCAGATGGGCAGAAGTCTTCATCCAGATGGCATCTTATATCTTCATCCATCCGGCACGGAGCAGGTCCATCTTCAAGACATCCAACGCAAAGCATTCTCTTCTTTCCATGGCGACTGAAGAATGAAGGTACCTTTAAGTGACGTCATCCAAGATGGCGTCCCTTCAATTCTGATTGGCTGATATCCAATCGGAATTAAGGTAGAAAAAATCCTATTGGCTGATGCAATCAGCCAATAGGATTGAGCTGGCATTCTATTGGCTGATTGGAACAGCCAATAGAATGCCAGCTCAATCCTATTGGCTGATTGAAGTTCAATCCTATTGGCTGATTGCATCAGCCAATAGGATTTTTCCTACCTTAATTCCGATTGGCTGATAGAATTCTATCAGCCAATCGGAAGCTAAGGGACGCCATCTTGGATGATGTCACTTAAAGGAACCTTCATTCTTCAGTCGCGGTGGAAAGAAGAGGATGCTCTGCGTCAGATGTCTTGAAGATGGACCCGCTCTGCGCCGGATGGATGAAGATAGAAGATGCTGTCAGGATGAAGACTTCTGCCCGTCTGGAGGACCACTTCTGGCCGTCTGGAGGACCACTTCTGCCGGATTCGCTGAAGGACTTCAACCCGGTTGGGTGAAGACTTCTCCCGGTAAAGTGATCTTCAAGGGGTTAGTGTTTTAAGGGGGTATTGGGTGGGTTTTAGAGTAGGGTTGGTTGTGTGGGTGGTGGGTTTTAATGTTGGGGGGATTTGTAATTTTTTTTACAGGTAAAAGATCTGATTACTTTGGGGCAATGCCCCGCAAAACGCCCTTTTTTAGGGCTATTTGTAATTTAGTGTAGGGTAGGGCTTTTTTATTTTGGGGGGGGGCTTTTTTATTTTGTTAGGGGGATTAGATTAGGTGTAATTAGTTTAAAAATCTTGTAACATAGTAACATAGTAACATAGTAGATAAGGTTGAAAAAAGACTGAAGTCCATCGAGTTCAACCTATACAAATCCAAAATACTTTCAAAAAGCTCCAGTTAAGCTTAAATAACCTCATTAAAATGTGACCCATTTAATACTAGCAATCATATCCATTAATTTTGTTTATATACAGAAATTTATCCAGACTATTTTTTGTAATTTATTTATTATTTTCTGTAATTTAGAAGGTTTTTTTTTGTACTTTAGATAATTTTATTTAATTGTATTTAATTGTATTTAGTTTAGGGAATTAATTTAATTATAGTGTAGTGTTAGGTGTAATTGTAACTTAGGTTAGGTTTTATTTTACAGGTCAATTTGTCTTTATTTTAGCTAGGTAGTTTATTAAATAGTTAATAACTATTTAGTATCTATTCTACCTAGTTAAAATAAATACAAATTTGCCTGTAAAATAAAAATAAACCCTAAGCTAGATACAATGTAACTATTAGTTATATTGTAGCTAGACTAGGGTTTATTTTATAGGTAAGTATGTAGTTTTAAATAGGAATAATTTAGTTATAGTAATTTTTATTTATATTTATTTTAATTAGACTTAGATTTAGGGGTTAATAACTTTAGTATAGTGGAGGCGACTTTGGGGTCGGCAGAATAGGGGTTAATAAATGTAGGTAGGTGTCGGCGATGTTAGGGACGGCAGATTAGGGGTTAATAATATTTAACTAATGTTTGCGAGGTGGGAGTGTGGCGGTTTAGGGGTTAATATATTTATTATAGTGGCGGCGATGTCCGGTTCGGCAGATTAGGGGTTAAAAAATTTATTTTAGTGTTTGTGATGTGGGGGGGGGCTCAGTTTAGGGGTTAATAGGTAGTTTATGGGTGTTAGTGTACTTTTTAGCACTTTAGTTAAGAGTTTTATGTTACGGCGTTGTAGTGTAAAACTCTTAACTACTGACTTTAAAATGCGGTACCAGTCTTGACAGGAGAGGGTCTACCGCTCACTTTTTGGCAGACTCATAATACCGGTGCTATGCAAGTCCCATTGAAAATATAGGATACACAATTGACGTAAGTGGATTTGCTGTATTTTCAAATCTGGATAAAAAAGTGAACGGTACACCTGTACCTGCAAGACTCGTAATACCAGCGGGCATTAAAAAGCAGCGTTGGGACCGACCAACGCTGCTTTTTAAGCCTAACGCACAACTCGTAATCTAGGCGATAGTTAATTAATACAATAAATGTGTGTGTGTATATATATATATATATATATATACAGTATATATATATATATATATATATATATATATATATATATATAGTGTTTAATATTTGTATCGCTCTCTATCTCTATTTGTCTCTCTATCTCTCTCTCCCTCTCTCTCTCTCTCTCTCTCTCTCTCTCTCTCCCTCTCTCTCTCTTTCTCTATCGCTCTTTCTCCCTTCTCTCTCTCTCTCTCTCTCTCTCTCTCTCTCTTTCTTTCTCTGTCTTTCTATACATATATATATATATATATATATATATATATATATATATATATATATATATATATAACAGAGTACTGCAAGGAAAGCACCACAAACAAATTCCTACCTTGATTCACAGCTCTAGCCGCTGTAACCTTTGACCTCGACGTAACGGCACAATGGAGAGTGAGACAGGAGCCAAAGTTGAAAAAATAAAGTGCAGCTTCACGGTGTGTCTGCTCCACACACCCAACAATAGTAGAAGATATGAAGCAAACACATCCAAATAAAGTCTTTAGACGACCGAACATAAAACCAAAAGTTTATTCAGTTAAAAAACCATGACCGTAGTACAGCATAAATTGAGACAGATCACAACACTGTCTGTATATATATATAGGGAGATAGAGAGAGAGAGATAGATAAAGTGATAGAGAACTAGAGAGAGAGAGAGATTTCAAAATCAATATTTCTCAGTGTATATAATTTTGAATATTCAATATTAATTAAAAAATTTTTTTGCAATAACATTTTTTATTAAGGAAATACAATAACACAAATACAAACATAGGATGTACATAATTCCTTATTGTTTTACATTTCTTTTTGTTTCACTCGTCAAATACTTAAAAATTTTGAACTGTTGTAACAAGCCCATATGGGAACGGCCAAATACGTGGTCACTCCCTTTGGGGGAAGTCAGAGCAATCAACCAAGACATCATAATCAAAAGGGAAGAATAGGGGTAGATTCCCCCAACTAGAGTCATTATGTAGATATCTAACAAGATGTATCATAAAAGACTAAAGAGAAAGATAAGATAAGAAGGAGAATTATTAATGCAAAGAAGTTGAAGAAGGGATGAGGGAAGAGGGAAAAAAAGGAGGGATGGGGCTCAGAGGAGGAGTGGGGAAGTATGGCAGACAGGGTCAGGGGGCGGAGAGGGATTATAGGCTATCTAAGGGGGTTTGAGAAACCATGCGTTCCAGATTGTCCAGTATTTGTCCATACGGTCGGTCCCATTGAAGAAGCCCTTTTCCATAGAGGCTAGATAATCAATAAGTTGAGTGACCTAGTCTACGCTTGGGGCCTCTAGTTGTTTCCAATACCTAGCAATACACACCTTGACTGCAGTCAGGATTATAACTCCTAAAATTTGTTGAGGTTTCTGAAGGTCATGGAGTCCAATATGTAAGAGGGCAAGAGCAGAGGTCTGGGGGAGTGTCAAGCCTACATCCGCAAGCAAGAAAAATGCCCGACTCCAGAGGGGGCCAATCTTTTGACAGGTCCACCATATGTGGATATCTGAACCCAGTTGTCCACACTCTCTCCAACACTCTGGAGAGGCTGAAGGATATATTCTGGCCAATTTATGGGGGGTCAGGTACCATTTTAGAAGGACTTTAAAGTATGTCTCAAGATATGTGGTATAGTGTATAGCATGTTTTGTTATAGTAGTTGCGTGTTCCACGCCCTGAGACGTGATCTGAATATTCCTCTCTCGGCCCCATGACTTGATTTTCCAGGGTTTGTCTTCACTATAGTCATTGAGCAGAATTAAATGATGGTTTGTAAGTGGTCTTATTAATTTGCTCCCTGTTTTCCAACGTTTTTACCAATTATTACATTCTCTCAAATTTGATTTGGGAAATCCCCATGCCTGACAAAAACCTAGTATTCTATAGCTTTCAAACATAAGCCACTTGGGAGCTTGAGCTACTAACTCAACAATTTGCTTGGAGGCAAGTAACCTTTTTTGCTTATATAGATCTCCAGTTTCTGTGAAATTCCAGGAGAACCAACCTGACTTATGAATGTCTGGAAGACCCGTCAGTAACTCCTGGAGCCCATGAATTGGCGAGGGATGTAAAGCTATTCTCTTGTGGTGCCTGAGTCTATGCCAAGCATGGCAATTATCCAAGATAATGTCATTTGAAAGTGGCAAATCTGACAGTCTATGTTTAGGAATCCATATCAGGTCACTTAATTTAAGATCCCTGGGAAGAATAGCTGCCTCAAGAAGATACCATGCTGGTTTTTCATTGCTCCAACCAGCGATATGATTTAAGCGGTTAGCATCATGATACAGATAGATGTTAGGAAAGGTGATGCCTCCCTTGTTAATTGGCAACTGAAGAATACGGTTTGCCACTCTTGGCAATTTCCCTTTCCATACATATTTGATGAATAGAGAGTGTAATTGGGAAAGATACGATTTCGGGATTTAAAATGGTATGCACCTAAAAAGATACAAAATCTTGGGTAGGATGGCCATTTTCAAAGTGTCGATAAGCCCTATCCATGAGATTTCCCTAAACCCCCACCTATGCAGAAGACTTTTGATTTCCAGAATTAACGGTTCAAAATATAAATGACTTATTGATGTCGGGGCCTAGTGCTTTATGAGATCCGTATTCCAAGTAAAGGAAAAGCGGGTCTTAAGATCAGATAATACTTCTAGGTCTACATTAATTGCCAGAGCTTCAGTTTTAAGAATATTTACTTTATAGAGGCTTAGTGTGCCAAAAAATTTCAAAGTCGTCTGCAAAAAGAGCAATTTTTTTTGGGCGGCCACCTATTGTGACCCCATCTATTTTCTGAGAGAGTCTAATCTCTTGGGCCAAAGGTTCCATAGCTAGGGCAAAGATCAAGGGAGAAAGTGGACAGCCCTGACGTGTACCGTTTGTTATGGAGAAGGCTCTAGAATGAAAACCCACTCCCTTAATCGTTGCAAATGGGGTGGAATACAAAGCTTGAACCATTGTAATAAACTGTGGGGGGAAACCGAATGACTTCAGAACTTACCACAGATAGTCCCATCGCACCCTGTCAAATGCTTTTTCAGCATCTAATGACAGGGCTACGATGGGAAGTCCTGATTTAGCTGACTCAGAGAACACCTGGTTTGCGAGAATTATCAGGGCCTTGTCTGCCATAAGTAAAACCTACTTGGTCTATCTATATTATGGAGGGCAGTAAGTGGACTATCCTGTTGGCAAGTAATTTAGAGTAAAGCTTAACGTCAAAGTTTATTAAGGAAAAAGGCCTGTAACTGGCGCAGTATAGTTGGTCCTTGTTTGGCTTGGGAATAGTAATTATTGATGCTTCAAGGAATTCTTTCGAGAATCTACCTAGTTCTGCCACCTCCATGAAAAGAGAGCGCAAAAGAGGTGTAGATGTAGTCTAAATGTTTTATAGAAAGAGCCTGTAAAGCCATCTGGCCCAGGGAATTTATTCAGTTTGAGCTGTTTAATGACATTACAGATTTCCTTGAAAGTAAACGGTTTTAATAGTGAACTTCTCGAGTCCTCAGAAAGTGTAGGAAGCTTGAGAGTACCTAGGAACCCTTGTATCAGATCTGGGGAGGAAGTATCTAGATTCTCTGAATCAACAAGATTATACAGCTTGTAATAGTAGTCAGCAAAGGCATTACCAATAGCGTCAGGTGCTAAGATTTTGGATCCGTCTATATCCAGGGCTTGAATCCTGGAGTGTGCCGTTCTAGCATTGAGTTTCCTGGCCAGGAGATCATTCGCCTTATTACCTTTATAGTATATGAGTTGTTTAAACTTCGCCAGTTTGGCTTTGGTCTTATCAAGTTCCAGTTGAAGAATTTGCCGCCTAAGAGTGGTAATTTCATCAGAAATTGGAATGGTGGTTTTTTTTTTGTTAGTTTTTTCTAGGTTCCTCAATTTTACAACTAATTAACCTAGGGGACCTCCGTTTTTTTCCTATATTTGGCCGATTCAGAAATACAGAACCCCCTTATGTATGCCTTTAGCGCCGCCCATATAGTTTGGAATGAAGTCTGGCCAGGTTTATTAAATTGGATAAATTCAATAAACGTGCTTGTGAGAGAATCTCTGAAACCCGTTTCCTCCCAGAGATAGCTGGGAAACCTCCATGTGTGTCCCCCCTTGGGGGTCACAGATGGAGAAATATATCAAAGGAAACTGCATCATGATCCGACCATGGCAGATATGAATATGAGATTTGGCGACCTTATTGAGCAGCTTAGAATCTAGGAGGAAGTAATCTAACCTGGAATAAGTTCATTGTGGGTTGGAAAAAAAAGTAAAGTCCGTGTCTTCAGGGTGACAGGACCTCCAGACATCATATAGTTCATGTCGCAAGGTAATGGACCTAAATTTAGCAGCTGAGGAACTAGTATATGGGTCTATATTTTTGCCCAGTGTGAGTTTTTTGTCAAGCCTAGGGTCCCATACAGTATTGAAATCTCCCCCCACTATAATATGTCCTTGTCTTACCGATTTCACTTTGTCCAAAACTTTGTTAAGAAACAGAGGCCTAGATTTAGAGTTGGGCGGTAGCCGTGAAAACCAGCGTTAGAGGCTCCTAATGCTGGTTTTTACCGCCCATTGGTATTTGGAGTCAGTCAGGAAAGGGTCTAACGCTCACTTTGCAGCCGTGACTTTTCCATACCGCAGATCCCCTTACGTCAATTGCGTATCCTATCTTTTCAATGGGATCTTTCTAACGCCGGTATTTAGAGACGTGGCTGAAGTGAGCGTTAGAAATCTAACGACAAAACTCCAGCCGCAGAAAGAAAACAGGAGTTAAGAGCTTTCTGGGCTAACGCCGGTTTATAAAGCTCTTAACTACTGTACTCTAAAGTACACTAACACCCATAAACTACCTATGTACCCCTAAACCGAGGTCCCCCCACATCGCCGCCACTCTATTAAATTTTTTAACCCCTAATCTGCCGCTCCGTACACCGCCGCCAGCTAAATTATCCCTATGTACCCCTAATCTGCTGCCCCTAATACCGCCGACCCCTATATTATATTTATTAACCCCTAATCTGCCCCCCCCCAATGTCACCGCCACCTACCTACACTTATTAACCCCTAATCTGCCGAGCGGACCGCACCGCTACTATAATAAAGTTATTAACCCCTAATCCGCCTCACTCCCGCCTCAATAACCCTATAATAAATAGTATTAACCCCTAATATGCCCTCCCTAACATCGTCAATACCTAACTTCAAACATTAACCCCTAATCTGCCGACCGGAGCTCACCGCTATTCAAATAAATTTTATAACCCCTAAAGCTAATTCTAGCCCTAACCCTAACACCCCCCTAAGTTAAATATAATTTAAATCTAACGAAATAAATTAACTCTTATTAAATAAATTATTCCTATTTAAAGCTAAATACTTACCTGTAAAATAAACCCTAATATAGCTACAATATAAATTATAATTATATTGTAGCTATTTTAGGATTAATATTTATTTTACAGGCAACTTTGTAATTATATTAACCAGGTACAATAGCTATTAAATAGTTAATAACTATTTAATAGTTACCTAGTTAAAATAATTACAAAATTACCTGGAAAATAAATCCTAACCTAAGTTACAATTAAACCTAACACTACACTATCAATAAATTAATTAAATACAATACCTACAAATAAATACAATTAAATAAACTAACTAAAGTACAAAAAATAAAAAAGAACTAAGTTACAAAAAATAAAAAAATATTTACAAACATTAGAAAAATATTACAACAATTTTAAACTAATTACACCTACTCTAAGCCCCCTAATAAAATAACAAAGCCCCCCAAAATAAAAAAATGCCCTACCCTATTCTAAATTAAAAAAGTTCAAAGCTCTTTTACCTTACCAGTCCTGAAAAGGGCCCTTTGCGGGGCATGCCCCAAAGAATTCAGCTCTTTTGCCTTTAAAAAATAAAACATACAATACCCCCCCCAACATTACAACCCACCACCCACATACCCCTAATCTAACCCAAACCCCCCTTAAATAAACCTAACACTAAGCCCCTGAAGATCTCCCTACCTTGTATTCACCACACCGGGTTCACCGATCGGTCCAGAAGAGGGTCCGAAGTCTTGATCCAAGCGGCGGCTGAAGAACTCCATCATCGGGCTGAAGTCGGAAGTCCATCATCGGGATGAAGTCTTCTATCAAGCCGCATCTTCAATCTTCTTTCTTCCGGAGCAGAGCGGAGCCATCTTCTTCCCAGCCGACGTGGATCCAGCCTCTTCAAGCGATGCCTACTCGCCGAATGACGGTTCCTTTAAATGACGTCATCCAAGATGGCGTCCCTCGAATTCCGATTGGCTGATAGGATTCTATCAGCCAATCGGAATTAAGGTAGGAATATTCTGATTGGCTGATGGAATCAGCCAATAAGATTCAAGTTCAATCCGATTAGCTGATCCAATCAGCCAATCAGATTGAGCTCGCATTCTATTGGCTGTTCCGATCAGCCAATAGAATGCAAGCTCAATCTGATTGGCTGATTCCATCAGCCAATCAGAATTTTCCTACCTTAATTCCGATTGGCTGATAGAATCCTATCAGCCAATCGGAAATCGAGGGACGCCATCTTGGATGACGTCATTTAAAGGAACCGTCATTCGGCGAGTAGGCGTCGCTTGAAGAGGTTGGATCCGCGTCGGCTGGGAAGAAGATGGCTCCGCTCCAGAAGAAAGAAGATTGAAGATGCAGCTTGATAGAAGACTTCATCCCGATGATGGACTTCCGACTTCAGCACGATGATGGAGTTCTTCAGCCGCCGCTTGGATCAAGACTTTGAACCCTCTTCTGGACCGATCGGTGAACCCGGTGAGGTGAAGACAAGGTAGGGAGATCTTCAGGGGCTTAGTGTTAGGTTTATTTAAGGGGGGTTTGGGTTAGATTAGGGGTATGTGGGTGGTGGGTTGTAATGTTGGGGGGGGGGTATTGTATGTTTTTTTTACAGGCAAAAGAGCTGAATTATTTGGGGGAAGCCCCACAAAAGGTCCTTTTAAGGGCTGGTAAGGTAAAAGAGCTTTGAACTTTTTTAATTTAGAATAGGGTAGGGCATTTTTTTATTTTGGGGGGCTTTGTTATTTTATTAGGGGGCTTAGAGTAGGTGTAATTAGTTTAAAATTGTTGTAATATTTTTCTAATGTTTGTAAATATTTTTTTATTTTTTGTAACTTAGTTCTTTTTTATTTTTTGTACTTTAGTTAGTTTATTTAATTGTAGTTATTTGTAGGTATTGTATTTAATTAATTTATTGATAGTGTAGTGTTAGGTTTAATTGTAGATAATTGTAGGTATTGTATTTAATTAATTTATTGATAGTGTAGTGTTAGGTTTAATTGTAACTTAGGTTAGGATTTATTTTCCAGGTAATTTTGTAATTATTTTAACTAGGTAACTATTAAATAGTTATTAACTATTTAATAGCTATTGTACCTGGTTAATATAATTACAAAGTTGCCTGTAAAATAAATATTAATCCTAAAATAGCTACAATATAATTATAATTTATATTGTAGCTATATTAGGGTTTATTTTACAGGTAAGTATTTAGCTTTAAATAGGAATAAGTTATTTAATAATAGTTAATTTATTTATTTAGATTTAAATTATATTTAACTTAGGGGGGTGTTAGGGTTAGGGTTAGACTTAGCTTTAGGGGTTAAAAAATGTATTAGAATAGCGGTGAGCTCCGGTCGGCAGATTAGGGGTTAATGTTTGAAATTAGGTGTCGGCGATGTTAGGGAGGGCAGATTAGGGGTTAATACTATTTATTATAGGGTTATTGAGGCGGGAGTGAGGCGGATTAGGGGTTAATAACTTTATTATGGTAGCGGTGCAGTTTGGTCGGCAGATTAGGGGTTAATTATTGTAGGTAGGTGGAGGCGACATTGTGGGGGGCAGATTAGGGGATAATAAATATAATATAGGGGTCGGCGGTGTTAGGGGCAGCAGATTAGGGGTACATAGGGATAATGTAGGTAGCGGCGGTTTACGGAGCGGCAGATTAGGGGTTAAAAAAATATGCAGGTGTCAGCGATAGCGGGGGCGGCAGAATAGGGGTTAATAAGTGTAAGGTTAGGGGTGTTTAGACTCGGGGTACATGTTAGGGTGTTAGGTGCAGACGTAGGAAGTGTTTCCCCATAGAAAACAATGGGGCTGCGTTAGGAGCTGAACGCTGCTTTTTTGCAGGTGTTAGGTTTTTTTTCAGCTCAAATGGCCCCATTGTTTTCTATGGGGGGATCGTGCACGAGCACGTTTTTGAAGCTGGCCGCGTCCGTAAGCACAGCTGGAATTTAGAGTTGCAGTGGCGTTAAATTGTGCTCTACGCTCCCTTTTTGGAGCCTAACGCACTGAAAACGCAGCCATTCTGTGAACTCTAAATACCAACGGTATTTAAAAGGTGCGGGGGAAAAAAAGCACACGTAGCTAACGCATCCCTTTGGCCGCAGAACTCTAAATCTAGCCGAGAGTTTGTTGTTGGTTTGAGGCATAGAGGTTAACTAGGGTGTATAGTCTACTGTTGATTTTACATACACATATGATAAATCTACCCTCGGGTCACTTTCTAAGTATAGTTGGTTAAATTGGAGGTCTTTATGAAGGAGTATCCCTACTCCTCTAGTTTTGTCAGTATACAAAGCTGTCTTATAGTCTGAATAAAGAGACGACTTATAGAGTTTGGTTCGGTCTGTAGTCCAGTGGGTCTCTTGAATAAATAAGACATCAGCTCTAAGTTTCCTACCATATGCAGTTAGGAGGCTGTGCTTGGTAGGCGAGTTCAGACCCTTTGCATTCAAGGTCAAAAACCTTAAAGGGGTTGCTATGGGGGAAGTAGGGGGGAGGATGAGAGGGGAGGAGAGAGGAAAGAAAAAAGAAAAAGAAAGAGGGGGGGGGAGGGAAAGGAACAAGAAGAGAAGTAGAGTAGAGGGAGAAGTTAGAATAGAGAGATCATAAAAGAGAAGTGAAAGAGGGAAGAAGAAATGTGGTAAAATTACCACAACAGTATAATGACTAGTGAATTAAATATGGTGGGGATTCTTAAAGATCCATAAGTTTACATTCATAAACTTGAATATACTTGGGGGGGGGGATAAGCGGGGCTGCACAGGAAGGGCCATGGAAGTGAGTGTGTATGAAAGGAATGGCAAAGAGAATAAGGGTAGAATAAGGGTTAAAGTGCAAAACCATAAACTACCCTGAAGTGTGTGCAGTTTAGACTAATGTAGAAAGTATAAGTAGGGTAGGGAAGGTGGTGCCCTCCCCAAAATAATATGTATATGAGATCCAGATAAGAGGGGGAGAGTGTAGAAGGAGACTTGATAATTACAAGTGGTGCAATGCAGTGTCTACAGTTGGACTATGCAGTCCCATAAGTGACCAAGAGGGGAAGAATAGGAGGCTGACACCCTGTATTGACAGGAACGTGATTAATAACAAAAACATTGAACGTGTAAACAAGACATTGTCTACTAACTGATTACTTCAGGAATGTGTCAAGCATAAAGGTAACAGTCAACTCAAACCATGGGAAGATACCCGCTAACAATTAATTTATGTGAAGTTGGATAACTTTGAAACTTCACCATGGAGCTAGAGATTCCACTTGAGATGCATTATAAACATTTATATAGAAGAATAGTGTGGACTTGTAAGGATACGTATGTAACTAAGCTGGTGGAAACATAAGATATAACAAAAATGACCATTCTATATCCTTCTGTTGCACCAATCTCTCAGCGGGACATAGCGACACCTCTCAGCCATCCAAGCAGCTGAGAAATTAGCTAGCTAGAGAGCCTTGTGTCGCCTCTTCCCCCAAAGAAAGAGGCAGAGATGCCACATCATTGCAGATAAATTGTAGCTTTAGATTTAATATAGGGAACTAAGTCAGCATATCACCATGATCCAGTCTCAGGGTAGATCACATCGACATCACACACCAAGTTAAGGAACCATAATAGTGATTGGGCTTAAAAACCCTATGTCAATCCGTCTCACTCAAGAAGGATCATGCTAAAAATCTTGTCATAGAGTATGTTTACGAATAAGCATGTATAAAAAACATTATATATGGCAAACCTGCAAATAACATTTGTAACTTTGAGTTCACTGCGTCTAGACATCAGCACATCCAGGAGTCCAATAACGAGTATTTACACTTGAGTCCTTCATGTATTAGCGAAAAATAGTCCACTACACACTTTACTTGACACAGTCAATATAGGACTCATAGCATGTGGAGCCAGGTTTCCCACAAGGAAAACATATCACTAAGGACTGGTGATGAGAAAAGTATACAACAAAAAAATTGCTTTAACAAGATTAACATATTATTTTAATACTTATCAAGTTAACCAGGAGAAGAGTCTCTGGAATCTGAATTTCTTTTGCCTGGATGTAGACGATGTGGAAGAGGGTTCCATTGTTCTGCCATGGGTCTCAGCTGCAGAGGCCCAGAGGGGCTGTGATATTTGTGCCCTTCAGACTAGTCCCATTTATTGAGAAGGTCCTCACCTGGAGAGTACACTGTATATAGGGTTCCCTCAAAATGGATAATTAATTTAGTGGGGTAGCCCCATGTAGCGGTCAGCAACTAGTAGCTGCTTGACTAACAATTCTGTGTAAAGTATTGTGTTGTTACAAGTTGAAGCGTGCAGTTTGCTTTGTTAAGTTTAACAAACTACTAAATACTTGTAGTTATTATTGCTTTTAACCCTTTAACCCAGAAATGTCAGTTCCTATTAATGGGTATTTTGTTAGGCAGATGATGGTACAAACTACAGAGGTAGTGTGGTTTACAACGGAGTTATAGAGATAAGACAAGTGACTGTTCTGATTATATTCTCCAGAACCCTGCTGTCTGTGGATTGACAGGATATAACAGAGAGAACTGAGTAGAATCGGACAACTTGGTAAATAGTTTAAGGCAAAGTCTATATGATTTACACTTAGCAGTCATGCATTTGAAATAACAGTGTAAATAAACATTGGTAATACGGAACCTGTATACTGCGATGTGGAGACTGCTTTCACAGCGTGAACAAGTCCGGTGCTGCTGAGAGAGTGAACGCAGCAACTGTTTGGGTAGTGCGCTGGCTGCAGGCTTCCTGGTTGCACTTCCCGGTTGCGGCTTGAGGATCCAGCGTGTTACGTCACACGCTTGACAAACAGGGTGTCAGATTTGCCGATGAGAGTAGAGAGCAGCCGGAATGACTGCAAAGTGTGCACAGAGACTGTAGCGGCTTGAGAGTAAGTAGATCTGTGAATTTGTAGGGATAAAACAGAACAAGTTAATTCCCTTAAGTACAGGTAACACAGGTATGGACTGGAACTGATGCAAAGTACTTCAATAAACCAGCAATGAACCATGGGAGGAAGCTGGTTTAAATTGGCAACAAGAAAGTACTTAATGATATGAAAAGGTGGAATGTTGTAGTTAGGTTTAGAGAGTTAAGGTGGAATAAGAGGATCATGACACTTCCCCCCCTCAAAAGACCACCAAGACATCAAGGAGCCGGGCGTTCTGGGTGGCGCCTGTGCAAGAGGGACACCAGTCGAGGTGCCGAGAGGTTGGTAGCAGGCTCCCATGAATCCTCAGAAGAGTCAAATCCTGCCCAATGGACAAGGTACTGAAGTTGGCCATTGGAACGACGTGAGTCCACAATGGAATGCACCTCATATTCAGGATCAGGCAACGGGGAAACCGATGGCGGGAGAGGTTGGAGACGAGAAGCATCACAAGGTTTTACAAGTGAGATATGGAAAGTTGGGTGAATGTGGTAGGAGGCAGGGAGCTCCAGGGTGACAGTAACTGGGTTGCGGATGGCAATGATTGGGAAAGGGCCTACAAAAAGGCTGCTAAACTTCCTGTAAGGTGTAGGTAATTTAAGATTCTTCGTACTCAACCATACCTTATCTCCTATTTTGTAGACTGGATGCGGACGATGACGTAAATCGTAGAAGCGTTTTTGAGTTGCTTGAGCATGTTTAATGTTGTCTTGGACCACTTGGTATGTCTGTTTGATAGAATTGACCATATCGTTAACTTGAGGACAGGGTGTGTGAGAGGATGACAATGGAAGGAACTTGGGATGGAGACCATAATTAATAAAGAAATGATAGAAACCAGTTGAGGAATTAGTTGTATTATTGTAGGCGAATTCCGCTTGAGGCAGATACGAAGTCCAAGTCTCATGTGCAGTCGAACAGAAACATCTCAAATACTGCTCCAGCCATTGGTTAACCCTCTCACAAAGGCCATTCGTTTGGGGATGGTAAGAGGTGGTGAGATGTTGTTGGATTGAGAGAGCTGAGCAGAGGAATTTCCAAAATTTAGAGGTGAATTGCGACCCTGTGTCGCTTAAAACAGAAGTTGGCAGTCCATGTAGGCGAACCACCTCTCTAATGAACATGTTAGCTGTTTGTTGTGCGGTAGGAAGGGAGTCAGTAGGTATGAAGTGAGCCATACGTGAAAATAGGTCTACTACTACAAAGATGGCTGTTTTTCCATTGGATTTAGGGAGATCGACTATAAAGTCCATAGACAAGCTTTCCCATGGGTGGTCTGGGATGGATATATGTTGCAGGAGTCCTAGAGGTAGCTGATGTGAGGGCTTGCAGGTTTGGCAAGTGGGACAAGACTTGATGTTAGTTTTTACAGATAGTCTCATGGAAGGCCACCAAAATTGTCTCTGTAGAAGATCTAAAGTTTTATGTACTCCCAGATGTCCAGCCAGTGGAGAGTCATGGGACAACCGCAGCGCCTTATTACGAAGAGATGGGGGTATGTAGAATTTTGTGCGGTTGCAGAGTATTCCGTTAACATCTTCTGTAAGGGAGTAAGAGTCTTTTGTTGTATCCAGCTGTTGTTCGGATTTAAGCTCTGTAAAATCTTTAGAAAGAATTCCAATAAAGGATGTTTTGGGAATTATGGTCGAACAGGGAGGAACAGAATGTTGTTTGGGTTCTTTGTGAGAAAGAGCGTCTGCCTTTCCGTTTCTTGATCCGGGACGGTATGTGATGATGAAAGAGAACCGAGAAAAATAAAGGCTCCAGCGGAGCTGGCAAGCAGAGAGAGTGCGGTTTGTCTGGAGCTATTGAAGGTTTTTGTGATCGGCATATATCACTATGGGGTGTTCTGCTCCTTCTAATAAGTGTCTCCATTGGTCAAATGATGTTTTAATGGCCAACAATTCTTTTTCCCCAATGGGGTAGTTCAACTCAGCAGGTGTTAATAGCCTAGAGTAGTAGCATACAGGATGTACTATGATATTAGGTGTAGTTTTCTGGGAAAGTATTGAGCCTATAGCGTACTCAGACGCGTCCACTTCTAAAATGAACTGGGCTTTGCTATCCGGTATCTGAAGGATTGGTGAAGTAACAAACAGAGATTTGAGGTCATCAAAAGCTTTTTGGGACTGGATGGTCCAGAGAAAGGGTGTTGTAGATTTGATAAGATTAGTTAACGGTTTGGTGATGGCTGCGTAGTTGTGGATGAACCGCCTGTAAAAATTCGCAAAGCCTAAGAATCTTTGCACGTCTTTAGTATTAGTTGGTGTGGGCCAAGTAGTGATTGCCTTGATTTTACCATCTTCCATCATGATCCTGCTTTGACTGATACGGTAACCAAGGAAAGGCACCTCTTTCACGTGAAAAAGACATTTCTCTAACTTTACGTAGAGCCTATGTGCTTGAAGCCTGGATAACACTTGCCTAACATGGGTGATATGTTCAGAGAGAGAAGAGGAGTAGATTAGGATGTCGTCAAGATAGACCACCAAGAATGTGTTAAGAATGTCCCTAAAGATATCGTTGATAAAGTTTTGGAATGTTGCCGGGGCGTTGCACAGACCGAATGGCATGACAGTATACTCAAAAAGACCATACCTGGTCCTAAATGCAGTCAGCCACTCATCCCCGGCCCTTATTCTGACAAGGTTGTAAGCGCCCCTAAGATCTAACTTGGTGAATATAGTGGCGCCACTCAACCTCTCGATCAATTCTGGGATGAGAGGTAGGGGGTACCTGTTCTTAATGGTACGTTTATTCAATTCCCGATAATCGATTATCGGGCGTAGGGACCCATCCTTGTTTTTAACAAAAAATATGCCGGCACCGGCAGGGGGTTCGGATGAACCCCTTCTTTAAATTTTCACTGATGTAAGTTTTCAAATGTAGTAACTCAGGTCTGGAGAGAGGATAAATATGGCCATAAGTGATCGTTACTCCGGGTAACAGGTCTATGGGGCAATCGTAGGACCTGTGAGGAGGTAACGTCTCGGCCTGCTTCTGATTAAACACTTCAGAGAAATCAAGATAAGGAGCAGGAATAGGAGAAGTAGTGGTAGTGAGCAAATGAGACTTTGGGAAACAAGTTTCTAGGCAGTAAGAGGAAGAGAAGGATAGTGTAAGGGAGTCCCAATGAACCGTGGGTTGATGAAGTTGAAGCCACGTAATACCCAGAACTATAGGATAGAGAGGGGATGAGATAATGTCAAAGGTAATGGTCTCAGTATGACCTGTGGATGTTGTGGCTAGCAGAGGGATAGTTTGTTGTGAGACAGGACCAGAAGCTAGGTGAGTACCGTCAATAACTTTGAGAGGCAGTGGTGTGCTTTTCAACATAAATGGTATTTTATTAACAGAAACTAAACTTGAATCAATAAAGTTGACACATGCTCCTGTGTCGATGATGGCGTTACAGTTTATCAGGACGTCCCACTGTAAAGTTAAAGGTATAGTGAGATAGGCTGTGGTAGTGGTTTTCGTGTGTAAACACTGTTTGATGGAGTGTACCTTACCCAATTTCTGTTTCATCAGTAATGGACAGTCCTTAACGACATGGTCCGGTGATGCGCAGTACAAATTTAGCGAACGGCGTCTCGTCTTCTCTTGTGGTGTGAGGGTCCACGCAAGAAACTAATATCCATAGGTTGTTTAGATGGTGAGCTAGTAGTAGGCGGTGTGGGGAGTATCCTACGTACTGGAGGGATAGAAGGATTTTTTTCATGTTTCCTCTCCCTAAGTCTGCGGTCTATGGTTGTAGAGAGTATGTATAATTCTTCTAAACGATCTGGTATGCCTACTCTAGCAAGTTCATCCTTGATCTCTTCTGCTAGACCTAAACGGTATTGATTTTTTAAGGATACCTCGTTCCAGAGGGAATCTCTGGCTCATATCCTAAAACGAGTAATATACTCTTCAACAGGGGACTTCAACTGTTTTTGTGATCTGTGGGGTGACAGTAGAGCGCTGGTACAAAGGAGATACCACACACTTACAAAATAAGAAGATCCTTCGTTCTTCTCAATGTTGTTTGAGTGAAAAGGGGGGGTGGGGTAAGTGCGCTAAAAAAGCTAAAGGTATCAGAACAAAGTTTTGTTTTTCTTAGTGATCTTTAGTGTTAAATTAATATTTGAAGATTGTTTATACTTGGCTATGTTTAAACAATGGTGAAAAAATGGTGAAAAAATAGTGAAAAAATAAAATGTGATTTTGAAATATATATGTGCTAAAATTGCTAAAGATAAAAATTAGTTAATTTGTAGCATAAAACAATTGTCGAGAGAAAAGTGTTGTTCTTTAGATTTTATGTACTGTACTAAGATTAGGAGTGGATTTAAACTTCTCTAAGTGATATCATAAAACTGTTGCTAAAAATGTTACTAAAAAAGGTCATGTGAATAAATGTATCGTTAACAGTGTTTACAATTAATTATGTGTGAAAACTCCTTGCATAGGGTAATACAGAACTTAGAGACTGAGTAGTTAAAAAAGTGGAATATCAATAGCAATATTTGAGATTATATATTTATGGGTCCAAAACTGAAAAATAGCAGGTTCCAAGGAACCTATCAGATAGCCCTTATACAGTAAATGCACACAGATGTAAAAATCTTACATATTTATTATTGAATAAAAAGTTTTACAATATAACAATAAGAAGGGGACGTCTCCCCAATTGCACAGCCTAAAAACCTAAAAAATCTAAATAAAACGATCTCTGTAATTGTCAGCAGATAGTTAAAAACTGTATATCATGTAAGCACAGTTAAATCTTATATTGTTAACTTTCGTAATGACTATTATTATAGTAGATTCGTTATCCGGAGTGGATTTTTTTGTCACCTTAAAATTATAGGTAGATGGTACAGAGTCTCTATACAGGTTCCGTAATAGGTTGTAATGACAAACAGAGGTATGTTTTCTAGGGGTGATTACACACTCCCTTCAATTGTGGTAAAGTCAAATTGTAAAGCTTACTTTTTCTGAATCCTGGAAGAACATCTGGAGCCTGTGTCCATCGGCTATCTCTCAGCTGAGTCAGTACGCCGCATGGATCGTGGCGTCTGACGTCACTGGTAAATTTGCCGGTTGCAAAAAAAGAAGAAATTCTCAGCTGGAATGTATGTTGTATCCAGGTATAATTTGGGAGATAAGTTTTTTGTGTGCCAGTTAGTATTACACCCTGCACCTAGTGCCAATGCATGCAGGGATAGGTTAGACTCAAATATTGATGATTCAAAACGTAGCAGAATAACCCGGGTTACCTCAGAGATTGATTAAAGGTTGATTTAGGATTCAGATGTCATCATCTGTAGTAGGCACAGTCACTTAGATCGACGCGTTTCACTCACCAGGGAGTTTTATCAATTGGCAAATTTACCAGTGACGTCAGACGCCAAGATCCATGCAGCGTACTGACTCAGCTGAGAGATAGCCGACGGTAGTGTGGTTTACAACGGAGTTATAGAGATAAGACAAGTGACTGTTCTGATTATATTCTCCAGAACCCTGCTGTCTGTGGATTGACAGGATATAACAGAGAGAACTGAGTAGAATCGGACAACTTGGTAAATAGTTTAAGGCAAAGTCTGTATGATTTACACTTAGCAGTCATGCATTTGAAATAACAGTGTAAATAAACATTGGTAATACGGAACCTGTATACTGCGATGTGGAGACTGCTTTCACAGCGTGAACAAGTCCGGTGCTGCTGAGAGAGTGAACGCAGCAACTGTTTGGGTAGTGCGCTGGCTGCAGGCTTCCTGGTTGCATTTCCCGGTTGCGGCTTGAGGATCCAGCATGTTACGTCACACGCTTGACAAACAGGGTGTCAGATTTGCCGATGAGAGTAGAGAGCAGCCGAAATGACTGCAAAGTGTGCACAGAGACTGTAGCGGCTTGAGTGTAAGTAGATCTGTGAATTTGTAGGGATAAAACAGAACAAGTTAATTCCCTTAAATACAGGTAACACAGGTATGGACTGGAACTGATGCAAAGTACTTCAATAAACCAGCAATGAACCATGGGAGGAAGCTGGTTTAAATTGGCAACAAGAAAGTACTTAATGAGATGAAAAGGTGGAATGTTGTAGTTAGGTTTAGAGAGTTAAGGTGGAATAAGAGGATCATGACACCCCATCTGTGCTTCAGTCCTCTTGAGCGAAGAGATTGGGTGAGTTGAAGGAAGGTGCTCCTCTTTTGGAGGGTGAACTGAGATAAGTCGGGGAATACCTGAATATGCTGTAGAGGCTCGGGAAGTTGAGGTTTAGCAAAAGCTGCTCTCATAAGCTGTTCTTTGTAGGTAAAAAAGTGAAACCTAGCTATGACATCCCTAGGTTTGTCCTTGGGGGCATTCTTGCCTCTGGGGATCCTATGGACCCTGTCTACCAGCATATCCATGGGCGCGGAGGGAGGAGCTAAGGAGGCACAGAATTTTGTCACATATGTCTCTAATTCTGCCTGTAGAATCTCTTCAGAGATGCCTCAAAATCTAACATTGTTTCAGCGTGACCTGTTCTCTAGGTCCGCCACTTTCTGTTCTATTTCTGAGACATATTCTGCGAGGTTATGAGAATGTGCAATTATATTTTGTTCAATAGCAAGGTCTTCCTGCTTGCGTTCAAGCGCTTTGGTCCTCTCTCCCATTTCAACTTCAGTCTTTTTTGAGATCTGCCACTGAGCATTTGATAGTAGAGTTCAGATTATCCTGCAGGTCATTTAGCCTCTTGGTCAGGGTGTCAACAATATCTGACCCTGTAGGAAGCTCCATCTCATCTTCTGGTGGTTGAGATAAAGATGATTCAAGTCTGTCAGATCTCTCTTGGTATGAGTGTGGAGATATAGAATCCTTAGTTGTGATCAGGTCTCTAGGCTTAAAATGATCAGCCACAGAGTTCTTAGACCTGGTTGTTGATTTATTTTTATTTCTTGAGGGCTGTGACATTGTGAAGCTATAGAGGAAATGGTGAGACAGGTTATTTATTTATTTCCCTGTAGATGGCATAAATCTTATCTCCAGCAGAACAACTAGGACAAAAGAAATTGGGAAAGTAACGATGGATAACTGGATATCATCCTAGTTTATGAGAAAAATCATATAGTTGAGGGAGGGCACCGAGTCCCAGTATTTTTCACCCCAGCATAGTGGTTGCGGCTTTCTTTTAAAATTGTAAATTCAATGGAGGATCAGAGTATATGGTGTGTTACACTATGATCTGCAGGGGCCGTATGTTAAGAGCCCCAATATGTGTATGGCATCTAGTTCAATGTTGGTAAAGGAAGATGTATCCCTTTCATTTTTGTATAGGCAGCGGTTAAAAAATGGCATTCGCGTCACTTTATGAACTAGATATACAATGAAGATTAACAGTTCAAGGGTATTTGTTGCTGGTATCAGGTTAAGTAATGTACATATCATGGGGGATTGCCTTAATGTAAAATCCTACAGTCTGTGAATAGACTGCACTTAGTGTGATTCTGGCTTTTGGTATACTCACAGCCTCTTAGCAAGGCCCATCCCATTTGGACCCAGTCCTATGGGTTGCTGCCTTCTAATCCGTGCCTTATTTCCCTTTATTTAGCTTCAGGCACCTCCTGTCTGGCTATTAGAAGATTCACTGCCTTTGTGGGTCTTGCTGTTTACGGCTCGCGACCTCCGTTGTAGGCCGCAGCCGCAGTCTTTCCTAAGATCACTCCCGGTTCTCCTAGATGGTCTGATGTCGCTTCTACTTTTGTCCACAAAAAACTGTTGATTTGGAGTCCGCAGGGGTTCACAACCTCTATCTCAGCGATTGTGTAGAATTTTATCACTTTTTAGGGGCTACAAGTTGCTTTTATCTGAATAAAACAGACAGAGCTCCTTCTATGCACGTCTGCTCTGTATGGCCGCAGGCTCCGACCCCTTAATTAAAATATTTAATATTAATTAAAATATAATTCTCACAATCTATATCTTTAGATATTCAAAAAATGTATAATACAAACTCTCAATCACTCCATGTATTATACATCAATTTTTTTTATCATATCTTGCCATTTTTGTTATATTTGTAGAATAATGGTCTATGTCCTTCAATGACTTAATCTTTCTATATAAATTTGTAATAAAGTTCATCTATCTTTACGTTTATTTCAATATATGTATCTATCTTTATCTCTTTAACTCACTCTGTATCTAATTATCTATCGGCTAGATTACGAGTTGTGCGTTAGGGTAAAAAAGCAGCGTTAAGAGGTCCTAACGCTGCTTTTTTACGCCCGCTGCTATTACGAGTCTTAAAGGTTTAGGGTAACCGCACACTTCTTTGGCCTTACCGCAAAATGACTTACGTAAACTTTGTAAAGTCTTTTTTCTATGATGCTTCCATAGCACCGGTATTACGAGTCTGTCCTGGGAGGCCAAAAAGTGAGTGGTACACCCTACCCTGTCAAGATCCGTAATGCATTCTAAAGTAAGTAGTTAAGAGTTTTATGGTACAACGCCGTAACATAAAACTCATAACTAAAGTGCTAAAAAGTACACTAACACCCATAAACTACCTATTAACCCCTAAACCTAGGCCCTCCCACATCGCAAACACTATAATAAAATTTCTAACCCCTAATCTGCCGCTCCGGACACCGCCGCCACCTACATTATATTTATGAACCCCTAATCTGCTGCCCCCAACATCGCCGCCACCTACATTATATGTATTAACCCCTAATCTGCCACCCCAATGTCGCCGCCACCTACCTACACTTATTAACCCCTAATCTGCCGCCCCCAACGTCGCCGCCACTATAATAAACATATCCCCTAATCCGCCGCACTCCCGGCTGGCAAACATTAGTTAAATATTATTAACCCCTAATTTGCTGTCCATAACATCGACGCCACCTACCTACATTTATTAACCCCTAATCTACCTCCCCCAACGTCGCTGCCACTATATTAAAGTTATTAACCCCTAAATCTAAGTCTAACCCTAACACCCCCTAACTTATATATAATTTAAATAAATCTAAAGAAAATTACTATCATTAACTACATTATTCCTATTTAAAACTAAATACTTACCTATAAAATAAACCCTAAGATAGCTACAATATAACTAATAGTTACATTGTAGCTAGCTTAGGATTTATTTTTATTTTACAGGCAAGTTTGTATTTATTTTAACTAGGTAGAATAGTTATTAAATAGTTATCAACTATTTAATAACTACCTAGCTCAAATAAATACAAAAGTACCTGTAAAATAAAACCTAACCTAAGTTACACTAACACCTAACATTACACTATAATTAAATAAATGAACTAAATTAACTCAATTTATAAAAAATCAATTAAATTAGCTAAAGTACAAAACCCCCCACTAAGTTACAGAAAATAATAAACAATTACAAGATATTTAAACTAATTACACCTAATCTAATAGCCCTATCAAAATAAAAAAGCCCCCCCCCCAAAAAAAAATACCCCCCCTAGTCTAAACTAAACTACCAATAGCCCTTAAAAGGGCCTTTTGTGGGGCATTGCCCCAAAGTAATCAGCTCTTTTACCTGTAAAAAAAACAAACATCCCCCCCCAACAGTAAAACCCACCACCCACACAACCAACCCCCCCAAATAAAATACTATCTAAAAAAAACTAAGCTCCCCATTGCCCTGAAAAGGGCATTTGGATGGGCATTGCCCGTAAAAGGGCAGTTAGCTCTTTTGCAAGCGCAAACCCTATTCTAAAAATAAAACCCACCCAATATACCCTTAAAAAAAACCTAACACTTACCCCCTGAAGATCGACTTACCGAGAGAAGTCTTCATCCAAGCCAGTCCGAAGTCCTC
This sequence comes from Bombina bombina, assembly GCF_027579735.1. Classification (NCBI taxonomy): domain Eukaryota; kingdom Metazoa; phylum Chordata; class Amphibia; order Anura; family Bombinatoridae; genus Bombina; species Bombina bombina. The sequence continues at coordinate 212,037,645 of NC_069503.1, forward strand.
AACGAAGCCGGGAGAAGTCTTCATCCAAGCCGGGCGAAGTGGTCCTCCAGATGGGCAGAAGTCTTCATCCAGACGACATCTTCTATCTTCATCCATTCGGCGCAGAGCGGGTCCATCTTCAAGACAGCCAATCGGAATCTAAGGGACGCCATCTTGGATGACGTCACTTAAAGGAACCTTCATTCGTCTTTAGTTGTCGGATGAAGAGGATGCTCCACGTTGGATGTCTTGAAGATGGACCCGCGTTGCGCCGGATGGATGAAGATAGAAGATGCTGTCTGGATGAAGACTTCTGCCCGTCTGGAGGACCACTTCGCCCGGCTTGGATGAAGACTTCTCCTGGCTTCATTGAGGACTTTGGACTGGCTTGGATGAAGACTTCTCCAGGTAAGTCGATCTTCAGGGGGTTAGTGTTAGGTTTTTTTAAGGGTGTATTGGGTGGGTTTTATTTTTAGGTTAGGGTTTGGGTTTGCAAAAGAGCTAACTGCCCTTTTAAGGGCAATGCCCATCCAAATGCCCGGCAATGGGGCGCTTAGGTTTTTTTTAACCCCAGACAGATTTAAAGTACCCTTCTAAAGGCAATTCCAGTGGGATTATCCGCACATGGTTAATTGTAATCACACTTGGAAATAAACTATAAAAATGAGAATGATGCCTCTGAAGTGGAAAACATAAAATACTGTACACATTATAAAAGTGCAATCCAAACTATACCTCCATAGTGGTCTAACACATTATTACCTGCTTGTACTGGGGAACACTTATGATAATAGTATCAGAACATATACCTTAATAGCCACAGGTCATGGTGGCTAAAACAGAAAAAGATCAACTTTAAATAGTAGAGTCCCTCTGGCTTCAGGCTTATTTGTCACCATTAAGGCTAGGGTCTAAATTTTAGATAAACATGTATGCAAGGAATAAATTTAAATACAACATCGAAAAGTGTTAGTGGGTTACAACTTGCTATAGCGTGGTTACATTTATTTCTCAGCTGTATGTACTGCTAGTGTCAGAACACTATGAGGCACAGAAAATAAATAATAGATAAAAAAAAAGAACATAAGATAGTGACTTATCAAAGATCCTCAACATCTCCAATAAGCTCTGACAGATATTTAACAAAGGTAGTAAGTATATGCATTTAAATAATTCGCTACTAAAGGATCTATATAATAGGAGGGTTATTTCCATATTGACCGCTATCTATGACCATTGTAATTAATGCGGACAGATATGAAATGGGGCATAAAGTACCCCTTAGCATTTAAACATTTATGGGTGACTAATATACAGGGTTTACTTAATTGAATGCAATTAGAGAGGGTATCAAGCGTTCATGGATATGCTATAGAAAAACAATACCCTACTGCTGTCCACAGTGTCCTTTTCTTCCTCTAAAGCAAGCCATGTGGGCACAACCATGTGCTCAGGAAGGATATGCAAATCTCAGTCCTGATGAGTATTCATCCATATGATCCGCCAGGGTGAAAAAGCAGACATGGAATATCCTCAATCTCATCTAAAGCCCTGCCGTTCGGTTCTGTTTCATCCATAACGATATTATGGAGCAAGGGTGTGGGGAGCGACCTCTTCGCACTCGGCTGTACAGGGCCAGCTTCCTTGCGGACCTCCATGCAGCTGCTTGTAAGTAGTATTATATCCTTCAGAGTTTTGGGGCCTCCATGAGGTACGTATAAGATGTGGTGTCTTCAGGAAGTAGTTGCTTCCCCATAGCACCGAAACAGACATCACCAGGCCGCTGCCCACCCCAGGAACCTTCCGGGCCTGGGTCTGTTTGTACTGATCAGTGGAGCCATCCTCCTCCCCAGTTGCGCACAGTGGAGCAACAACATTATCAGGTGACACTACAGCTTCCTCTATGGTATTCCCTTTTGTCCCGAATTGCCACGCTGTGCATAGCTGATCCTTCTTTGGGGTAAAAACGCTCTTTTTTACTGTATTAGGCTGTGTGCCTCCTTGGTCCGTATTAGCATGAATTGGCTTGCTCGCAACTTCCGTTACTCTCTGCAAAGCTCTGTGTCTTAGTTCAAGTTCTCTAAAATGCTCCTATCAGAGATGTATAATCTCTGATTCCCATTCAGTTAGTATTATCATAGTTTTGAGAGTTTGTGTTTTTTCAATGTCTGTGCACTGTTTACCCGGCCTGTAGATTTACCGGGGAAGGGGGGGGGGGGGTGCGGGTGTAAGTGTTAGGCCTCAAAACTCCAGATTGGTTTGCAGAGGTGGATTTCTCTATAAAAAAAGTATATCTGTCGAATCGTCATGGTCTATAGATTCAATATATCAAGGTGGAGTAGCTGGATGGTTTGTCCATTCACTGATAATTGGCAGATTATCTGTGATCCACAAGGAGCTACCAATACTGCAACCATTCAAGGTGCTGCCCAGAGACACGCCCCAAATTAATAAACACTTAACATTTACAATGGTACATTACAAAAGTTAACTCTCTTCTAAAATAATTATAGTAATTTTAACTTACAAACTCTGATAAGACTTTGAATGCTTTGATGTTACACTTTTTTTTTTTTTTTTTTTATATAATAATTTTTTATTGTTTTAATAGATGAGTGAACATAAGAGCATCAAAAGCATATATGTAAATAACAATAGTACATAATACAGTACTAATAGGAAATTACAATATATAGAACAGATACACATAATAAGAGACACAAGAGAGAATGCTGAATGTTAGAGTCAATTGCCTGTGAGTCTCCAATTTTTCCCCCCACCTCTCCAGATGGGAGTGCTAAAGGCCAGTTTCTGTGAGAAGACAGACACATTGCTAATTGTCCAGATAGATCAGCATTTTCCACATAACATAAAGGTCATATCATAACTGTTCTTACCAACATCATAACTTAACCATAGAATATTGCAAATCAGATATATTAGTCAAACCATATAGAGACTGCGCCAAGCTATCAGATGGTGGGGGGGAGGGGTGGAGAAAAGGAAAGAAAAAAAAAACCAAGGGTGGGGAATATGGGAGAGGGATTTTAGGAAAAAGGCAAGGGGGAATCGGATTCATTCTAGGGAAAGGGGGGGGGGGGGGCTGAATGGGTAACATTGTTTGTATAGTATTAGAAAAGAACAATACTAAGGAACCATGAGTTCCCCATAATATTTGCAGTAAGAATTACTCTGGGCCGTATGCCCAGATTTTGATCTGGAGGTCTTCTGACCCATGAATGTGGGAGACATAGGATTCCATTTTCCTAACAAAGTTTAAGATGTCAGTCACTTGCTCCCAAGAGGGTGAAATGTGCTGTATCCACATACGGGCCACAGCTAGTTTAAGGGCTAAGAATAGGAAGATACAGAACAATTTTTGAGGCAGGGTCAACTGCCTGGGCAAAATGTGAAATATACATGTACTTGATGACATGGGTAAATGGATACCCCCTGAAGAGCAATATTGGATTGCCTTCTACCAGAGCGGCTGGATCTGTGGACAAGACCACCAAATATGTTGAGGGGTTCCCAAGTCCTCGCATCCCCTCCAGCACTTAGGTGAGTTAACGGGCGAAATTTTAAAAAGGCGGATAGGAGTCATATGCCATTGGAGCACGACCTTGAGAAACAACTCATACAAAGTTGTACAGTGTATAGCTTTTTTGGTGAGTGGGGCCGCAACCCGCCATTGTTGTGGTTCATGTGAAACCGCTAAGGAAGATTCCCAGTGCCGTATTGGGGGGGATTTGTAAAAGACTAGAGGATTCATAAGTACAAGATAAGAGATAGATAGGAGTCTGGCAGGAGGGGACGGGGAGTCCCATCTTACCTCCCAGACAGTTTTGGTTCTCAGAGGGCCTTTATCAAAGCCCCACGATATGAGGAGGCTACGTAGTCTCCAAAACTCAAAGTGCAAAAGGGGGGGTGGACTAAATTTCCGAAGGAAACCTTGATAGGTGAGTAATTTATCTCCTACATAGACGTCTGCTTTCTTGGTTAAGCCCAAAGCAAGCCATAAATTAGGGTGACCTTATTGCGCCATATGAATTTATTGCACAGTTGTTGGAATTTATAAATTGTAGATCTAGGAATTGGGATGGATAAAGAGCGAAACAAATAAGTAAGTTTCGGGAGGAGGCTCATTTTGAAAGCTGCTATCCGACCTAGCCACGACAATGATGGAACATTCCATGTGTCAGTAGATTTCTCGATGTTTGATAACAGGGGGGTAAAATTTAAGTCAATCATCTCTGATACACTATGGGATAGATAGACCCCAAGATGTTTGATATGTGATGTGGACCACAAGAACTTGTATGTGCTTTTTAGTGTATTAAGACTCTCTTCCGAGATGTTGATTGCATAAGCCTCTGTTTTAAGAACATTTAGTTTATAATAACTAACTAAGGCAAATTTGTCCAACAGGGAGAACAGATGGGGAAGAGAGGTAAGAGGGTCAGATATGAGTACTGTTAAATTGTCTGCGAACAGAGCTGTCTTCTGCTCTGTATGATGTATACAGACCCCTTTAATCTGGGGACAAGACCGGATAGCCTCGGCCAGGGGCTCCATCATAAGGGCAAATATGAGTGGGGACAATGGACACCCTTGTCTCGTGCCATTCGTTATCAAGAAAGGTTACGAGCAGAATCCCAGGCCCTTGACCACTGCCGACGGAGTAGAATACAACACCGTGATCGCCGTGATAAAAGGCTCCGGAAGGCCAAATCGTCGCAACACGGCGAACATATGATGTTACACTTTTTGTCTTCTACGTAAATCAGAATATCAACGCAGGCACTGTTTTCTTGTTCTTTTAATTCCTTATACCCTATACATCCTGATATTTCATAAAAAAAGGTAATCAATCTGATCTTGTTTCACAGAGCGAACACCTCCTATTCTTCATGGAAAATACCTCTCCATCCCATAAACTAAAATAATTAGTTCTCCAGCAGTGAATGGTGATGATCGTGGCATCTTGTTAATTATTTTTTTTAAAATAGGTTGTACCCAATTACGTAAGATGGCAATCAGTTTAGTACATTTTCAAAAATGTTTTTAGTATAAATGTTTGTAGACGTTTATATTCCATTATGAGATATGCTGAATGAATAAGTTGAAAAGGTTATCAAAATAGGTTTACATATTTTGCATCAAGATTAGATTATTTTGTAATACATAAATGTCTATTAAATATATGTATATTTTTTAATCTTTATTGGCTATTATGTAACGATTCATTAACTGTTTTAAGAAATATTTTAATTACTGATCTTGCATTGTAACATAATAGATTGATGATTCAATATTTTGTGTACATTTGTATTACTTTTTTTATTAGGTGTGTTTTTGGTTCTGTATCATTTATATTGTTTGAAACATAATTACATTTAAAGTTAACTGTCTAATTTATTTTATTCAGATAAAATGTAATACATTTTGTTGAAGAAATAGACTGCTGTTATTAATATAAACAAATAATAGTTATGAGTATGTTTTTGAGCATAATAGAGAGATATACAAATATAGTGAGTGACAGGAATAGAGAAAGGTATAAATATATAGAGAGTGGGTGAGAGAGCGATGCAGTTAGAGAGATATGCCGGGAGAGACAGATGCATGTATATGTAAAGAAAAAGAGATGTGCAAAGAGATTGAATTAGTGAGAGTCAGAGAGAGAAAAAGAGATGCAGTGAGAAGTGAGAGATAGGCAGCGATGGACAGAGGCATGTAGAGTAATTTACAGAAATAGAGAGACAAATAATTAGAGGCTAGGAGACAGAGGAATATAGATAGAGATACAGGTGGAGAATAGAGATAGATAGTGGCAGAGAAAGAGGGCAAGCAGAGAGAGAGGCAATTCTAGAGAGATGCAGAGAGAGAGACAAAAGTATAAAAAGATAGATATAGGGAGAGACAGAGACAAGGAGAGAGAGTCATGTAGAGTGACAGAGATCGAGAGCATCACAAATATGTACAGAGAAAGTCTGAAAAACTAAGGGAGAAAGTGAAATAAAAATAGAGAGTCAAACATATAGTGATATGCAGGTACACAAGCAAATACTTGCAAAGAGAGAGAGGCAGCAAGAGATATTTTGAGAGGTATAGAGAGAGGAAAACAATGGCAGAGATATAGACAGTAATATATATATTGAGAAACTAGCGAGAGGCAGGTAGAGTGATAAAAAGATATAGCGTCGAAGACATACAAATAAAAGAAAATATATAGAGTCAGGTGGAGGATTTTTGAACAGCATGATCTTCTACTCTTTGTTCCATTCTACGCATATAAATAGTATGAAACATTGACAGAAAAAGTTCCATAACTGTAATAAAATATATGCGTTGTAAATGGTGCCTGAAGATCGATTTCGTCAGCACAGGATATGCGTATAGAAAAGCGCATACGTGACAACATACGATGCCCGGATTCAACAGTTGACAGGATGATAAATTACATCATCAGCATATATTATTACGATTACAGTGTAAAAAGAATCGTATGGATGTTCGTACATATATCTGTGTTCTAGCTGCGGACATATCTCCGGATTTAAAAAATATATTACGTTTTTGACTCCAATTACGGTTTAATAAATTAGAATACTAATTTGAGCGTCTTTTATTGAGAATACAGTGTTGAAGGCTTGATAAATTTCCCCCATAGTGTAAACCAATAACAATAGTCATATATGTGCAGCCACAAATCAGCATCTAGCTCCTGCTGGTGCTTTTCGTCTCCTAAGACTACCTATGTATTCTTTTTAACAAAGTATAATTTGAAAATAGAAGTAAAATGGAAAGTTGAATAAAAATGCACGATCAGTTTAAATATTAAAATAAAAAATGGGTTTTATATCTCTTTAAAAGGTCAGAGAGAAAGCTTAGTCCAGGGATGTGCGAATTTATCCACCAATAGTTGGAAAGATACAAAATCTAAAGGTATCTAGTCTTCCGCTGTTATAAATTAATATAAATTCATGCATTTGGTTACATCATCTGTGTCCAACCAGAAAACCGAAATTCTAGCTTTTATACAGAAATGGTTTAATTGCAGGTAAAATGTGTTTGCTAAGTGCCCAAATGTCAACTACCATACTGTTTTCTTGACCCTTTTCAGAAAGAGAACTGTAGAATTGTAAATGTATCCTTCATAAATCAAATTGAAATAATCACAATTCATTCAAGGTGCCTGAATTTTAAAAGCTCCAAAGACAGCTCAAAGAGATTTTGCCAACTCAGAGACATTGCATAAAAAATGGAAAATGACTAAAACAGATATAGTCTACCTCTTGTTTTGACCTTGTAAGCGAGAAAGAAGTAGAGAAAGGGTAGTTTTTGTTTTCAAAAAGGCCTCATGTACTTTTATTTCATTTAAAGGGACACTAAAGTAAAATGAAACTTTCATTATTCAGTTAGAGCATACAGTTTTAAGAGACTTTACAATTTACTTTTTATATTCACACTTTCTGAGGCACCACTAACTACTGAGCATGTGTACAAGTTCACAGGGTATATGTATACTAGTCTGTGATTAGCTGATGGCTGTCACATGATACAGGGGTGCGACAAATGGAGGAAAAATAAATTTGTCATAAATAAAAATCTCCTGCTTATTTGAAATTCAGAGTAAGTGTAATTGCATTGTCTTTTCATTAGGCACTTGTTAATGATGCAATACTACTGTATTTAGTGTTCCTTTAAGCATAACATACTTCTAAAATGATCATTTGTATATAGATCTAGTTTGTAGAAATTAAAATATATCATTGTTAGTTCCTTTCAATGGATACTGTAGAGCAGGAAGGAGACAGTCTAAACCTAATTTATGAAATGTAATCTTTATTAAAATTTTGTAATTTTAAATGATGTAAACATTCTATACCTATATACACAAACAAGGCCTGATAAATTAGAAGAAAATGTCAGGTGTGGGCCAACATTCAAGCAATACAAAGTGCAAACAAAGAGTATGATTTATAAGGCATGAAACCCAAAGGGTAAGGAAGGCACATTGTCAAAGTACAAACAGAGTTGAGGCCAGAATAATTATTTCAAAGTACATGTGGGCAAAACACAGATTATTCCAATATTCAGCTTCACATCAAGGTCAAATAATCCATTCCATATATAACAAGATACGCCCAGACACACAACCAATGTGTCGAAGCTAATATCTATAAGAGGTGCCTACACAAAAAAATATAACTGTATAAAGTATGAAACATAAAAATAAAAAATAAAATACTTCTTTGAAGATATTTAAAGATACAGTCCAATGATGTACCAGAGTCCCTTATAATACAGAGGGTTTCCAATCAGTGTAGAAGTACCAAGCACGTCCAGGCAGCTCTTCTAGGATGTCACGCCAGACAAGGAAGATTCTATGATACAAAAAATAGAGGGCGCCTCATAGTGCAAATCAGAGGGTCACACAATAGAATAAACAGAAGGAAACAATCCTACTCACATAGAAGAAAGCACAATTAGTGTTAAACAGTCAGGCCGGATCCAAAGAGTCGTCCGGCAGACTCACATGCTGCTCATCAACAGGTGTAATCCTCGTCCCACAATTGATGGAGTCCAGCGAAAAATACACGCACAGCAAACCAGCAGCAAACAAAAATATTTGTTTTATTTTGTTAAATACAGAAAATGTGGATTTGTGGCACAGGTGTTAGGTAAAATAGCAGAAGGAATTTGAAAAATAACTCAAAAAAAGAAGCGCATACATTAGACCTCCCTCTGAATAGTTTTTAATATGCATCAAAGAATAAAGACAGACAACAGTAAAATATTCTCATCTTTAAAGTACAAGGGTATTGAAGGTTAAATTTAATGGCCACCCTCAGTCAATTATGGAGGCCTATTTATCAAATGTCTGTCGGACCTGATTCGACAGTGCGGATCAGGTCCGACAGACATCGCTGAATGCGGAGAGCAATAAGCTCTCCCTATTTAGCATTACACCAGCAGCTCACAAGAGCTGCTGGTGCAACGCTGCCACCTGCAGACTCGCAGCCAATGGGCCGCCAGCAGGGAGGTATCAATCAACCCGACCGTACTCAATCGGGTTGAATTGTGGCGATTCCTGTCTGCCTGCTCTGGCGGACAGGTTATGGAGCAGCGGTCTTTAGACCGCTGCTTCATAACTGCTGTTTTTGGCGAGTCTGAAGACTCGCCAAAAACACGGCCCACAAACTCCATTCGGAGCTTGATAAATGGGCCTCATGATCTCTATTTTTAACTGCTCTGTACTGGATTCTAAAATATTATGTGCTTCTGGTATAACAAATTAATCTATTCAGTTTTTTAAAGGAACCCTCTTATTGCAAATACATATTTTTCCTATAGATAAATTACTTATGTGGGATTTTTTTAGGGGGTCATTGTTTGCTTTCAAAATGCTCCTTTTTGTATTTCTTAAACATGTGAGCTAATGCAATTGATTCCCACCATTTTGACTGCATAGAGTGCCCAGTCAGGCACAACATTGCATGAGTACTACCTTAATTCTTAGTATTGCCTTTTACAACAGCAGCATTTATTACCCCCTGCATCACCTCACCATTGACATCTCCTGTTGTCTGCCATCCACATTTACCCTCTACACACACCTCACTCCCTAAGCACATAACTCTGCAGTCACTTACTCAGCTGCTCCCTTGCATGCGTGAACCAAAATCCAACTTGCCCTCAGCACATCAAAAGCAGTGGACTTCCATTAGTGCTTCTCCATCCTGTGGCTCTGCTCACACTGATTCTACAGCTTACTCTTAAATCCTCTGTGTACTTGCCTCAGAAAAGAATGTAAGATAAACCAAACTTAAAGGGATATTATACACTAGATTTTAATAAAAAGTTTGTAAATGATCCATTTATATAGCCTACAATGTAGAATGTTCTACTCCACTAACTGCACAAACTGTTCAGTCTATGATTGATTCATCAATGAATAATTTATTTAATAAAATGTCTTCATTAATAGGTATTAAAGAGACTAAAAAATCTTTAAAAAGGAAAAACCCTTCTATTGCTGCTAAAGCAAGTAAAAAACTAGTATCTAAGTCTCATCAGTTGCTTTCTGACACATCAATTCCTCACAGAAAAGGAACTAAAACCGCTGTAAAAAGAACCCTGCATTCCAAGCTTACCCAAATGGGAGATTCTAAAGTTTTGTCTAAAACAAAATCTAAAATTACTTCTAAGTTTTTGGCAATTTGTTCATCAGAGTCTAAAAATTCTGATGACAATGAATATACTGACATTCAGATTAATTTGGTAATGACTCTGATGATTCAGACTATACCCCAGTTGCTAAGAAACATAAGAAAATGTCTAAGAAATTAAAAAATTTAAATGAGGAAGAAGTTGAGTTTACTGATTGTTTGGGGAACCCCAGATTTTATCCTGATGAGTTGCACCATCCTCATTCTGCTGAATGGTGTCTGTCTATTGATGTTGCTAAATTTATTCACTTTCAGCTCAGAAAACCACTTAAAAAGCAAACTAAATGAGATCTTAGTGTCCCCGTCCTTTACTTCCTAAAAATGCTTCTATCACTCCTGAAGTAAACCCCAACATTTTAAAATTAATTGGCGCCCCAGGGTAAAAATTAAAGAAAGGTATTGACTAGTGATGTCGCGAACATAAAATTTTCCGTTCGCGAACGGCGAACCCAAGCTTCCGCAAATGTTCGTGAACGGGCGAACTGGGCGAACCGCCATAGACTTCAATAGGCAGGCGAATTTTAAAACCCACAGGGACTCTTTATGGCCACAATAGTGATGGAAAAGTTGTTTCAAGGGAACTAACAACTGGACTGTGGCATGCCGGAGGGGGATCCATGGCAAAACTCCCATGGAAAATTACATAGTTGATGCAGAGTCTGGTTTTAATCCATAAAGGTCATAAATCACCTAACATTCCTAAATTGTTTGGAATAACGTGCTCAGGTATGATGTTGTATCGATCAGGTAGTGTAAGGGTTACGCCCGCTTCACAGTGTGCAGTGTAGGTGATATACCTGCCCTGACCATGCTTTGCAGACCAGGTATCAGTGGTCAGATGGACCCTTGCCCCAACACTGTGTGCCAGACATGCCATTACTTCCTTTTGCACAATCGAGTACAGGTTGGAGATTGCCTTTTGTGCAAAGAAATTTCGGCCGTGTACCTTCCACTGCGGTGTCCCAACAGCTAAAAATTTTTGGAACGCCTCAGATTCCACCAGCTTGTATGGTAAAAGCTGGTGGGCTAAGAGTTCAGACAAGCCAGCTGTCAGATGCCGGGCAAGGTGGTGACTTTGTGACATTGGCTTCTTACGCTCAAACATGTCCTTGACAGACACCTGACTGTGGGCAGATGAGCAGGAACTGCTCAAGGTGAGAGACGGAGTGGCGAATGGTTGAGAGGGGGCAACGAGGACAGCAGTGTTTGACGTGGCTGAAGATGCTGGACCAGGAGGAGGATGGCGGCTTTGAGTTTGTGCGCTGCTTGTACTCATGTGTTGATCCCATAGGCGTTTGTGATGTGCGATCATGTGCCTTCGCAAAGCAGTTGTACCTAGGTGGGTGTTGGACTTCCCACGACTCAGTTTCTTTTGGCACAGGTTGCAAATGGCATCGCTGTTGTCAGAGGCAGACACATAAAACAAATGCCACACTGCTGAGCTCTGCAATGACGGCATTCTGGTGGTGGCAACAGCATGCGTTGATTGGCATGCTGTGTGGCTGACCCCGGTTGCCTATGCATGCTGTCTGACTGTGCCACTAGCTCCTTGCGATGACCTCCCCCTGCTTCCAACTCGTCTCCTCCTCTCTGTCTGCCCATCTGAACTTTCCCCCTGTTCTTCTTCTCTTCTAGCGGGCACCCACGTGACATCCACGGACGCATCGTCATCATCAACCGCTTCACTTGTATCTGACAACTCAGCAAAGGAAGCAGCAGCGGGTACAACATCATCATCATCACACCGTACGTCCATGTGTGTAATGCTGCCTGACTGAGACATATCCCTCTGGCAATAATGGTTGCGCATCACTCATTTCTTCCAACTGATGTGTAAATAACTCCTCTGACAGATCGAGTGAAGCGGCTGTGGTGCTAGTGTTGGTGGTGGCGGCAGGCGGGCGAGTGGTAACTTGAGAGGTGCCCGAAGCTAAGCTGGAGGAGGATGGTGCGTCAAGGTTCCGAGCGGAAGCTGTAGAAGATTTGGTGTCCTGTGTTAGCCAGTCAACTATGTCCTCAGAACTTTTCGAGTTCAGGGTACGTGGCCTCTGAACACTGGGCATTATTCTAGGGACAAAGGGAATCACAGCACCACAACCACGACAGCCCCTGCGGGGTGGCCTGCCTCTACCTGTCATTTTTTTTTCCGATTAGTGGTACTATGCGTGCAAGCTACTGTGACAACAGATATGAGTGGCACTGTGCACTGGCAGAAGTTGGCAGAGTAGACGCTGTAGGCCTGACACACACGCTTGCAGACAACTAACTGCTATTCAGTCTATTACAGTCAAAACTGTATTTTTTTTTTTTAAATGTACACTACTGTTACACCAGATATGAGTTGCACTGGTGTGACACTGTGCCCTGGCAGGCCCTGAAACGCACACGTGTGAAGGAAACTGACTGCTATTATTTCACAGTCAAATTTCTAGTTTTTTTTTCAATGTACACTACTGTTACAGCAGATATGAGTTGCACTGGTGTGACACTGTGCCCTGGCAGGCCCTGAAACGCACACGTGTGAAGGAAACTGACTGCTATTATTTCACAGTCAAATTTCTAGTTTTTTTTCAATGTACACTACTGTTACACCAGATATGAGTTGTACTGATGTGACACTGTGCCCTGGCAGGCCCTGAAACGCACACGTGTGAAGGAAACTGACTGCTATTATTTCACAGTCAAATTTCTAGTTTTTTTTTAATGTACACTACTGTTACACCAGATATGAGTTGTACTGGTGTGACACTGTGCCCTGGCAGGTCCTGAAACACACACGCGTGAAGGAAACTGACTGCTATTATTTCACAGTCAATTTTTTTTTTTAACACCTTAAAGGGACAGTATACTATAAAATTGTTTTTCCCTTAATGTGTTTAAAATAAAGTTTTTATCAGTTGCAGAGTATAAAATGTATGAGATTTGCTTTTTAAGGTTTATTTGTGTATATGAATTAGCTGATTTTGTGTTTTGAAGCCACAACCTAATAAAATGGGTTGAGGTTGTAGGTATAACCAGATCTCATTACTTTATTACTTTATTGTGTACATATACCTGCTTCTTTATCTTATGTCTGTCCATAAACCAATCACCAATACTTGGAGAGAACAATGGAAAATTAACATTTTATTACCTTATCTCTTCTATAATCCACTGGGAGTGTAATTTATTCTACTGACACAGTTAACACAGTTTGGCCTCGAGGCCAAAAACTTTCAGGATGGGTGGGGATACCACAGGCTAAATAAAATAATTCAAATGCCAATATAAGGTTAATGGAAATACTTGTAAACAATTTAATACACTCCAGCAGGTAAAGTGGATCATTGGGAACAAATTAATGGGGAGAACATTTTTGAGTAAACTGTCCCTTTAAGGACCAAGGCCATTTTTCAATTTCTTTCCCTTAATGACCAGGGCTATTTTTACATTTCTGCGGTGTCTGTGTTTAGCTGTAATTTTCCTCTTACTCATTTACTGTACCCACACGTATTATATACCGTTTTTCTTGCCACTAAATGGACCTTCTAAAGATACCATTATTTTCATCATATCTTATAATTTATTATTGAAAATATTATAAAATATGAAGAAAAAAATGAAAAAACACACTTTTTCTAACTTTGACCCCCAAAATCTGTTACACATCTACAACAACCAAAAAACAACCATGCTAAATAGTTTCTAAATTTTCTCCTGAGTTTAGAAATACCCAATGTTAACATGTTCTTTGCTTTTTTTGCAAGTTATAGGGAAATAAATACAAAAAGCACTTTGCTATTTCAAAACCACTTTTTTTCAAAATGCGCGCTAGTTACATTGGAACCCTGATATCTGTCAGGAATACCTAAATATCCCTTGACATGTATATATTTTTTTTTAGAAGACATCCCAAAGTATTGATTTAGGCCCATTTTGGTATATTTCATGCCACCATTTCACTGCCAAATGCGATCAAATAAAAAAAAATTGTTCACTTTTTCACAAACTTTAGGTCTATCACAGAAATTATTTACAAACAACTTATGCAATTACTCTCTCTCTCTCTCTCTCTCTCTCTCTCTCTCTCTCTCTCTCTCTCTCTCTCTCTCTCTCTCTCTCTTTGTCTGAACTGTGCATGACGGCTTCAGACAAACTCTTGTCTTTTATTATATAGGATGGTTGTAAATGCTTCTCTGGGATCCCCTTTGCTCAGAAATAGCAGACTTTATATGGCTTTGGCGTTGCTTTTTGGTAATTAGAAGGCTGCTAAATGCCACTGCGCACCACACGTGTTTTATGCCTAGCAGTGAAGGGGTTAATTAGGGAGCATGTAGGGAGCTTGTAGAGTTAATTTTAGCTTAAGTGTAGTGTAGTAGACAACCTAAAGTATTGATCTAAGCCCATTTCGGTATATTTAATGCCACCATTTCACCGCCAAATGCGATCAAATTTAAAAAAAAACTTTTTTTCGCAATTTTAGGTTTCTCACTGAAATTATTTACAAACAACTTGTGCAATTATGGCACAAATGGTTGTAAATGCTTCTCTGGGATCGCCTTTGTTCAGTAATAGCAGACTTATATGGTTTTGGCGTTGCTTTTTGGTAATTAGAAGGCTGCTAAATGCCGCTGCGCACCACACATGTTTTATGCCCAGCAGTGAAGGGGTTAATTAGGGAGCATGTAAGGAGCTTATAATTAATTTTAGCTTAAGTGTAGTGTAGTAGACAACCCAAAGTATTGATCTAGGCCCATGTTGGTATATTTAATGCCACCATTTCACCGCCAAATGCGATCAAATTTAAAAAAAACTTACATTTTTTCGCAATTTTAGGTTTCTCACTGAAATTATTTACAAACAGCTTGTGCAATTATGGCACAAATGGTTGTAAATGCTTCTCTGGGATCCCCTTTGTTCAGAAATAGCAGACTTTATATGGCTTTGGCGTTGCTTTTTGGTTATTAGAAGGCTGCTAAATGCCACTGTGCACCACACATGTTTTATGCCCAGCAGTGAAGGGGTTAATTAGGGAGCATGTAGGGAGCTTGTAGAGTTAATTTTAGCATAAGTGTAGTGTACTAGACAACTTAAAGTATTGATCTAGGCCCATTTTGGTATATTTAATGCCACCATTTCACCGCCAAATGCGATCAAATTTAAAAAAAACTTAAATTTTTTCGCAATTTTAGGTTTCTCACTGAAATTATTTACAAACAGCTTGTGCAATTATGGCACAAATGGTTGTAAATGCTTCTCTGGGATCCCCTTTGTTCAGAAATAGCAGACATATATGACTTTGGCGTTGCTTCCTGGTAATTAGAAGGCCGCTAAATGCTGCTGCGCATCACACGTGTATTATGGCTAGCAGTGAAGGGGTTAATTAGGTAGTTTGTAGGGAGCTTGCAGGGTTAATTTTAGCTTTAGTGTGGAGATCAGCCTCCCACCTGACACATCAGACCCCCATGATCCCTCCAAAACAGCTCCCTTTCCTCCCCCACCCCACAATTGTCCCCGCCATCTAAAGTACTGGCAGAAAGTCTGCCAGTACTAAAATAAAAGGTTTTTAATTTTTTTTTTATTTTTTAAGCATATTTACATATTTTGTGGTGTAGCATCCCCCCTTAGCCCCCAACCTCCCTGATCCCCCCCAAAACAGCTCTCTAACCCTCCCCATCTGCCTTATTGGCGGCCATCTTGGGTACTGGCAGCTGTCTGCTATTATTTCACAGTCAAAAAGTGTTGTTTTTTTAAATGTACACTACTGTTACACCAGATATGAGTGGTGGCACTGGGCAAGTGGGCACAGTATACGCTGTGAGCCTGACACACACGCTGGCAGGCAGGCAACTGCAATTAGATTACACAGGGAAAAAAAAAGCAGGCTGATGTTCTAGCCCTAAAAAGGGCTTTTTGGGGTGCTGTCCTTAAAGGCAGAGATCAGATGAGTACTTCAGGACTGTAGTGGACACTGAATACACTAGCCTAGCTATCGATTTCCCTATTAAATCAGCAGCAGCTACACTGTCCCTCCTCTCACTAAGAATACAGCTTCCGAATGAATCTAAAATGGATGCTGTCCAGGAGGTGGGAGGGTCTGGGAGGGAGGGTCTGCCGCTGATTGGCTGGAATGTGTCTGCTGACTGTGAGGTACAGGGTCAAAGTTTACTCAATGATGGCGAATAGGGGGCGGACTGAACATCGAATATGTTCGCCCGCCGCGGTGAACGCGAACAAGCTATGTTCGCCGGGAACTATTCACCGGCGAACTATTCAGGACATCACTAGTATTGACAAATCATGGAAAATTTGTCAGGATAAATTGCTGGATATAGTGGGCCCCATCACTAAATTATTTGAAATGTCAGAACAAGATGTTGCAGAGAACACACCTCTAGACCCTTATATTGTTAGAGAATGGGTGCAAAGACTGCTCTGTTTTGTTGGAAATTCTAATACGGCTATGTCTTTGGTGAGACGTTGCAATATTTTACGAAAAAATTGATCCTAAAATTACAGATTTTGCCTCTAATGACCTTGCTTCTGATGACAATGGTCTTCTTTTTGGTGATTCTTACATCAAATACCTTAATCAATATGTTAAAACCTTTTCAAATTTGAATTAAGTTAAAACTTCAGTTAAGAATTTTTTTTACCCTTATCAAAATTTCTCTGACAGGGCCGGGAGAGGCAGAGGCCGCTTTCCTGGCCATCACCTATTCTTATCTATGTCTCAATATTTCCAATCCCATCAAAGTAAATATCCTTCCCAATATCAATCCCAATTCCAAAGAAGCTTTCAAGAACCTTCAACCTCTTCCTTTTTTCATTCACGAGCCCGGCCATGGAATCAAAGAGGTTTCAGAGGCAGAGCAAGATCAAGACAGGCTACAGGTAAATACTTTATTTCCTTTCCATGCTCTTTCTTCCCCAGACAGAATTGGTGGCAGAATCAGTTTGGCCTAGATTTAGAGTTTGGCGGTAGCCGTGAAAACCAGCGTTAGAGGCTCCTAACGCTGGTTTTAGGCTACCGCCGGTTTTTGGAGTCACTCAAAATAGGGTCTAATGCTCACTTTTCAGCCGCGACTTTTCCATACCGCAGATCCCCTTACGTAAATTGCGTATCCTATCTTTTCAATGGGATTTTTCTAACTCCGGTATTTAGAATCGTTTCTGAAGTGAGCGTTAGACATCTAACGACAAAACTCCAGCCGCAGGAAAAAAGTCAGTAGTTAAGAGCTTTCTGGGCTAACGCCGGTTTCTAAAGCTCTTAACTACTGTACTCTAAAGTACACTAACACCCATAAACTACCTATGTACCCCTAAACCGAGGTCCCCCCACATCGCCGACACTCGAAAATTTTTTTTTAACCCCTAATCTGCCGACCGCCACCTACGTTATACTTATGTACCCCTAATCTGCTGCCCCTAACACCGCCGACCCCTATATTATATTTATTAACCCCTAATCTGCCCCCCTCAACGTCGCATCCACCTGCCTACACTTATTAACCCCTAATCTGCCGACCAAATCTCGCCGCTATTCTAATAAATGTATTAACCCCTAAAGCTAAGTCTAACCCTAATACTAACACCCCCCTAAGTTAAATATAATTTAAATCTAACGAAATTAATTAACTCTTATTAAATAAATTATTCCTATTTAAAGCTAAATACTTACCTGTAAAATAAACCCTAATATAGCTACAATATAAATTATAATTATATTATAGCTATTTTAGGATTTATATTTATTTTACAGGTAACTTTGTATTTATTTTAACCAGGTACAATAGCTATTAAATAGTTAAGAACTATTTAATAGCTAAAATAGTTAAAATAATTACAAATTTACCTGTAAAAGAAATCCTAACCTAAGTTACAAATAAACCTAACACTAGACTATCAATAAATTAATTAAATAAACTACCTACAATTACCTACAATTAACCTAACACTACACTATCAATAAATTAATTAAATATAATTGCTACAAATAAATACAATTAAATAAACTAGCTAAAGTACAAAAAATAAAAAAGAACTAAGTTACAAAAAATAAAAAAATATTTACAAACATAAGAAAAATATTACAACAATTTTAAACTAATTACACCTACTCTAAGCCCCCTAATAAAATAACAAAGCCCCCCAAAATAAAAAAATGCCCTACCCTATTCTAAATTACTAAAGTTCAAAGCTCTTTTACCTTACCAGCCCTGAACAGGGCCCTTTGTGGGACATGCCCCAAGAAATACAGCTCTCTTGCCTGTAAAAAAAAACATACAATCCCCCCCCCCCAACATTACAACCCACCACCCACATACCCCAAATCTAACCCAAACCCCCCTTAAATAAACCTAACACTAAGCCCCTGAAGATCATCCTACCTTGTCTTCACCATACCAGGTTCACCGATCGGTCCAGAAGAGCTCCTCCGATGTCCTGATCCAAGCCCAAGCGGGGAGCTGAAGAGGTCCATGATCCGGCTGAAGTCTTCATCCAAGCGGGGCAGAAGAGGTCTTCCATCCGATTGAAGTCTTCATCCAAGCGGCATCCATCCGGAGCGAAGCGGCAGCATCCTGAAGACCTCCACCGCGGAACATCCATCCTGGCCGACGACTGAACGACGAATGACGGTTCCTTTAAATGACGTCATCCAAGATGGCGTCCCTCGAATTCCGATTGGCTGATAGGATTCTATCAGCCAATCGGAATTAAGGTAGGAATATTCTGATTGGCTGATGGAATCAGCCAATCAGAATCAAGTTCAATCCGATTGGCTGATCCGATCAGCCAATCAGATTGAGCTCGCATTCTATTGGCTGTTCCGATCAGCCAATAGAATGCAAGCTCAATCTGATTGGCTGATTGGAGCAGGGGTCAGCGATAGTGGGGGCGGCAGAATAGGGGTTAATAAGTGTAAGGTTAGGGGTGTTTAGACTCGGGGTACATGTTAGAGTGTTAAGTGCAGACGTAGGAAGGGTTACCGCATAGCAAACAATGGGGCTGCGTTAGGAGCTGAATGCGGCTTTTTTGCAGGTGTTTTTTTTCAGCTCAAACAGCCCCATTGTTTCCTATGGGGGAATCGTGCACGAGCACGTTTTTGAGGCTGGCCGCGTCCGTAAGCAACTCTGGTATCGAGAGTTGAAGCTGCGTTCAAAATGTTCTACGCTCCTTTTTTGGAGCCTAACGCAGCCTTTATGTGGACTCTCAATACCAGAGTTATTTTTATGGTGCGGCCAGAAAAAAGCCGGCGTTAGTTTTTCAGGTCGTTACCGACAAAACTCCAAATCTAGCGGTTTGTTTGCTCAAAATTGGGCTTCAATTACTGCAGATCCTTGGGTTCTTCAGGCAGTAACAGGTATTCACATATAATTTATTTTCCTTCCAGTCCAAATAAAGTTTCCTCATCCCATTCAATTTTCTCAAGAAGACAAAATTCTGGTCCAAAATTAAATTTCAAACCTTTTTTCCAAACAACCAATTCTCCCCTTACTTCAGCCTCACAATATCTATTTAAGCAACTTATTTCTGGTAAAAAAGAAAAACAATCAATTCAGACCAGTTAAAAATCTAAAATCCCTAAATGCTTATGTTGCATACCACCATTTCAAAATGGAAGGGATTTATCTGTTGAGAGAATGTTTATGAGAAAATGATTGGTTAGTTCATCTAGATCTCACATATGCTTATTTAACTGTGCCCATTGCCCAAGAACATTGGAAGTTTTTGACGTTCCGTTGGAGGATCAATTTTGGATTTTTACCTGCCTCCCTTTTTAGGTCTGTCCTCTGCCCCTTGGATCTTCACCAAATTACTCAAACCTGTGGTGGCTTGGTTAAGACTTTAGGGTGTTCGTCTAATAATTTATTTGGACGACATTCTAATCATGGACCAGAATTTTCTCTCCCTTCAGAATCATTTGTTTTCCACAGTAACCCTATTAGAATCCTTAGGTTTTATTGTGAACAAGCGGAAATTGATCCATTCTCCAAACAAATCTCTGATTTTCTTGGGTTTTCAGATAGATACTGTTCTCTCTACATTGAGTCTTCCTTCAGACAAGGTAAAAAATATCAAGAAATACATTTCCAAAACTTTATCCAAAGATTCTGTTCCTATTAGGACTATTGCTAGAATAGTAGGGATTACTCTCATCCTCTATTCAGGCTATATTCCCTGCCCCTTTACATTATCGTGAGCTCCAGAGATTGAAGATTCTTCATTTGAGGAAAGGTTTTTCTTATTCTCATCTGATTTCTTTATCTTTAGAAGCCAAAAGGGAACTTTCTTAATGACTTTCCCATTTAGAGCCATCTTCTGCAAGACTCCCGATTTTATCATAGAATCCGATGCCAGTCATTCAGGCTGGGGACCTCATTTTGGTACCTCCATTACAGGTGGCAAGTGGACTCTGAAAGAGAAACGTTTTCATATCAATTGTTTAGTGTTATTGGCTGGCTCGTTTGCAGTCAAGAGTTTTGTCAAATTTTCTTATCCAGTTTCCATTCTCCTGCATATGGACAACATTTCTGCAGTGCAGTATCTCAAATGTTTAGGAGGCACCAAATCCAGAGATCTGTCCAATATCACAAAAGATTGTATTCATCTTTGTCCAGACAGGAATATCGCGGTCAAGGCAGAATATATTCAAGGTGAATCAAATTCTGCAGCAGATTGGGGTTCTCGACATTTCACAGATTCCAGAGACTGGAAATTAGACAGGAGTATTTTTATCTCACTCCAATCCCTCTTCCAACCTTATTTCAGCTGGCATCCAGATCCGGATACAGCAGCTATAGATGCCTTCCTTCATCCGTAGCCTCTTTAGGGAGTCCTCCTTTCTTTATGATCCCAAGGACAGTTTCAACTGTTCCCAGGGATCTTCTGTCCTTAAAGGAACACTGAACCAACATTTTTTTCTTTCATGATTCAGATAGAGCATGTCATTTTAAGCAACTTTCTAATTTACTCCTATTATCAATTTTTCTTTGCTCTCTTGCTATATTTATTTGAAAAAGAAGGCATCTAAGCTTTTTTTGGTTCAGACCTCTGGACAGAACTTTTTTTATTGGTGGATGAATTTATCCACCTATCAGCAAGAACAACTCAGGTTGTTCACCAAAAATGGGCCGGCATCTAAACTTACATTCTTGCATTTCAAATAAAGATACCAAGAGAATGAAGACAATTTGATAATAGGCGTAAATTAGAAAGTTGCTTAAAATGTCATGCTCTATCTGAATCATGAAAGAAAAAAATTGAGTTCAGTGTCCCTTTAATGATAGTGACCTCCCTATGGCCGACTCAGACGTGGTATCCCTCCCTATTGGATATGTCCATCAAGGTTCCAATTCTGTTTCCTCTTCTTCCCTATTTTCTCACGGATCCTGAAGGAAATTTCCACAATCTAGTTCTTCAAGGATCTCTCCAACTAGTGCCATGGACGATCTCAGGGGACCATGGACTCTCCAAGGCCTTTCGGTTGGAGCCAAATCACTCATGCCAGAGTCTTGGGCCCCAAGTACTATGCTACTTTGCTGCCTGGTCCAAATGGACTATCTTGTTCTTGCAGAGAAATTTGGATCCCTTTTCTTCGGATTTAAGTGATATCATTAACTATATCTCTCTCATCTTTTTGATTCAGGTCTAGCTTATAAATCTATTAACGTTCATCGTTCTGCCATTCCTGCTAGACATAACTTAATTAATAATCTTTCTGCTAGTTTGTAGGGTACTCAAAGCTACTAGGTTAACCCCCCCCCCCCCCGGTCCCTTAACATGAATTCTTATGGGATGTAGATCTAATTTTTTTCTCTCTTTAAATCTCGGCCTGATAATGTTTCTTTGTCCCTAAAATAACTTTCCGCTAAACTTGCTATTCTTCTTTATCTTATTTCTTTTTGTAGAGTTTCTGATGTTAAATCCTTGGACTGGAACGCTAAACATTTTTCTCCTGAGGGAGTTACCTTTTTTCTGTCTCATAGAACTAAAACTCTTTCTACTTCTATTCTTTATCCCTACTTTCCTTCCGAAACTTCTTTATGTGTGGTTGTATGTTTAAAAATGTATGAATCCAGAACTTTGTCTTTAAGAAAACCATCTGATAACCAACTTCTTGTTTCTTTTATTCCTCCCCATGCTCCTATCACTTCAACCTCCATTGCCAGGTGGGTTAAATGGGTCATGAAAGAAGCTGGGATTGACATTTCTTTTTCTGCTCATTCAGTCAGAGGTTCTGCAGCTTCGAAAGCCTTTTTGAAATCTGCTCCTCTTCAACAGATTCTGAATGCTGCCATTTGGTCTTCAGATTCTATTTTTAAACAGTTTTACTTCAGACCCATTCAACAGGCCTCGCTTAATTTATTTTCTTAATTGCTTTAAACTTGCAAAATAGGAGTCTCTAGTCTTGTAATAAAATTCTGATTATCCTAGCTTGTGAAGGTATAATCTAGATTTAATTAAAGACACAGAGATGAGAAGTTTCCCACCTCATATGTTTTTCCCCACCCTTTAATGATTACATATTATTAATTAATTTTGTTTTGACAGTTTCCAACTGAATGGAATCCTTTTCTCTTCTCCAGATTCTTACCTTCAATGCAAGAGAATCGTCTTCCTTCTAATAGATCTTGGTCAAGATTTCATTCTGCAAGCAAGATCTTCACTTCTAAGATATATCCAAGTCAAGTCTTCAGTTTCTTCTTCACATGTTTATTGTTATGTTTTTTTGGGACTGTTTGGACTTTTTATTGTTCTCTCAAATTCCTCCATTGTGAGCATCAAACAAGAAAGAGGAGGTTTGGCTGTGTATTGGTCAGTTTATGGACACTATTCCTACTCTGATTGGTCACTTTTTTCCTGGTGTTATAAGTTAGCTCAAACCTTAGCTACTTATTGTTATTCTTTATTTTCTGTTCTGTTTTAATATTATTGTATCTGATGATGCTTTGTTATTTATTTAAAGTGCTGCATTCTGAGTAGTAAAAGAAATTATGCAAAATACTCATCTCTGTGTCTTTAATTAAATCTATAGTATAACCTCACAAGCTAGGATAATCGGAATTCTTGCACATGCTCAGTAGGAGCTGGTGACTCAAAAAGTTTAACTATAAACAGACTGTGCACATTTTATTACTGGAAGTAAATTGGAAAGTTGTTAAAAAAAATGACATGCTCTATCTGAATCATGAAAGTTTAATATTTAACTTAAGTGTCTATTTAAGACTTCTCAATGGGTTTGTTCCTGAACTGCAACATTACAGTTTTGAATTATTTTAAACATTATTGTGTATGCAGGGATATTATTATTATTATTATTATTATTATTATTATTATTATTATTATTATTATTATCATTTATCATTTATTTGTTTAGCACTGTAGAGCTGGTGAGGGGTATGCAATGAAGTGAAGTAATTTTTGTTGCATATATAAAAATAATCTTTAAATCTTCTAGAATATAAATAAAATCTAGAATAAAATCGAGGCAATTCAGGACTAAAAAAAGATGATGCTTAAATGAATGCAAGGACACTTTAAAAATAGACACATTGCTGTGTAGGGATATTTTGATTGTCTAATCAAAGACAAATGTCAATAATTTACTATAATTGTTAATAAACTGTTTGCCTTGTAAAAACCCATACCAGCATCAATTAACCTACACAGGTAGGTGGGCATTTATATGAAAAAGCTAAGCTCAAATGTATCAAGTTAATTTCCTTTGCAACTAATTGAGTTAGACAGTGCAACATATATTTTGTTTCTTTTGCACAAAATTGCTTCAGAGTATTAAGTTAATCCAATGAGGGCATAATAAAAAAAAATGTAAATATATTAATGTGTGGACAATGTCTTAAATTATAAAAGTTGTAATTGATGAACCTTCCTAAGAGATAAAATCTTCAGTGCAGTGCTGTTATGCCCAGATTCAATGTTCATTGTCCCTTTATATATTAGCTGAATGTACTATACTTAAAGGGACAATATACTCCATATAGATAATACGTTAATTCTCCAGTTTTGCATAACCTACATGGTTATATTAAAGGGGCAGTCAAGTCTAAATTAAACTTTATTGATTCAAATAGGGCATGCAATCTTAAACAACTTTCCAATTTACTTTTATCACCAATTTTTCTTTGTTCTCTTTGTATTCTTAGTTGAAAGCTAAACCTAGGAGGTTCATATGCTAATTTCTTAGACCTTGAAGGCCGCCCTCTGCATTTGACAGTTTTTCACCACTAGAGGGCATTAGTTCATGTGAATCATATAGATAACACTGTGCTCACGCACGGGAAATTACCTAGGAGTAAGCACTGATTGACTTAAATGCAAGCCTGTCAAAAGAACTGAAATAAGAGGGCAGTCTGCAGAGGCTTAGATACAAGGTAATCACAGAGGTAAAACATGTATTATTATAACTGTGTTGGTTATGCAAAATGGGGGAATGGGTAATTAAGGGATTAGCTATCTTTTAAAACAACAAAAATTCTGGTGTTGACTGTCCATTTAATACATCTTTTACCTTTGTGATTACCTTGTATCTAAGCCTATGCAGACTGCTCCCTTTATTTCAGTTCTTTTGTCAGACTTGCATTTTAGCCAATCAGTGCTGCTGACTCATAAATAACTCCACGGGAGTGAGCATAATGTTGTCTATATGACACACTAGCACCGTCAAGCTGTGAAAAACTGTCAAATGCACTGAAATAAGAGGCAGCCTTCAAGGGTTTAGAAAATTAGCACATGAGCCTACCTAGGATTATCTTTTAACTAAGAATACCAGGAGATCAAAGCAAATTTGATGATAAAAGTAAACTGGAAAGTTGTTTAAAATTGCATGCCCTATCTGAATCATGAAAGTTTAATTTTGACAATAAAGGGACAATAAATAACTTGTCATTATAAGACATTTCTGTTGTCTAGCTATAGAATAACACACATTATCCAAGTCTAAATATTTTTGAAACAAAGAAAGCATTTGTTTACTGCTTTTGTTTTTCAATAGACAAACTCCACCCACCAGTTGCCTTATTTGGAGGAACCAATCTGTGTTTGAGTCTGCAGACAACTTGGCTAGCCATTCCATGAAAAGGGGGCAAAATAAATCATGAAAGTACTGTATATTACAAAGTGGTTTTACTATGCATAACTATCCTTTTATATTGACATTTTAGGGTATTTACAGTCTCTAAAATGAATGTCCAAGAATGAAATAGTTTCCTTTCCAGTTTCTTCATTATAATTTATTGATGCTAATTTCTCCTTTTTTTAATATGTAAGTAACTAGAACATAGCTTTTATGGGTAATTTAGTAGTTTGACCTTTTTGTTGTCAAATGATGCACTTGATTGCAATCTAGCATACACTTCATTTTTGTTCATTGGAAGTATATTGTGATCATGGACTTGTAATACATATTTGAAGAATAAGGTAGTATAAAAGCATTTTTTAGAAGAAAAAAAAAAATCAAGTGCACTGTTAGGACATTTAAATTAGTTACATTACCAGAAGCCACCAAGTTTCTTATAGTATACAGTATGACAGACTTAAAGGGGTAATGTACTTGGGCATGCAATAGGTAAGAGTTCCAATATAAAATGCTGAGTTGACACAAACCAACCAATATTGGGCTCCTAGATGAGAAAGAAATCTATATACCAGTCCACAAGCTAATGCAGTCTTCATCAATATGAGCAAAATTATGCAGTCCTTTACAAAAAAGTACATAATATACTGTGAGGTTCCATCATAATACATCAGATCATCTGCACTCGGCAGCTCTTCTCAAAATTCATCCAATCGAGATCTGAAAAAACATAAACACAGAAGGTGCCTCTTAGTGCGACACAGCTAATGTCCAAATTTCTCAGAAACCACAGGTAAGGTAGAAGTACTCACAAACAGGGCAGCATCCTATTGTGCTGATGGAGACAGGTTGGGGAAATTTCAGTGTACCAGCTCACTGACAGCCAGCAAAGAGTACACAAATCCCAGATACACCAGATGATTCTGGTGATAATATTGTTATGACTCTGGCTTGTTCCTAGAATTTGCCTCTAACCTGCCCCTTTGCTAAGGTGCTTGTCCTCAGGTGATTACCTGGCTGCTGTTTTTTGGAACTTTATCCTGGAGTATTCTTCTGGTTTCCCTTGTACTTCATATTCCAGCTACAGACTATATTTCTGGCTTCTGACCATGACCTACAATCTGACTATTCTCCTGCAGCTTCCTCTATTATTGATATTTGGTTGGCTTCCACTCAATTTCTTCTAACAATCAAAATAATTTTAAGGTACTCTTAAAAAATGAAGCGTTAAAATTATTGAAATGTGAAATTCTCCCACTCCTCTTGTAGTCTTTGCATGAGATTATTAATGACATCACTGATAAGATCACAAATGGCATCATCTATCACATCAATCAATGACTAGTGACATAACCTATAACATTATCAATTGCATATTTTCAAGATAGAGGGTTTGCCTGGTATTTTGGTGCTGAGCTGAGATTGTTAGGTGGGATCAGACTGTTCTACTTCAGAAAAGTACTATTGGGCCCAGGTGGTAAATCGCCGTAGAGCAAGCTAACAAGTTATTGAGATGGTTTTTGTCCCTGAAAGTGTGATTCTCTTGTATGTATGTTTCCAACAAATTTAGTTATTATTATTGCAGCATTTTCTGCTGTCGATCAGGCTAATTGTTTCAATGTTTAGAAATAGGAAAAAAGTATGATTTGTTTCAACACTTAAAGGGACACTCAACCCAATTTTTTTCTTTTGTGATTCAGATAGAGCATGCAGATGTAAGCAACTTTCTAATTTACTCCTATTATCAATTTTTCTTCGTTCTCTTGCTTTCTTTATTTGAAAAAAGAAGGCATCTAAGTTATTTTGTTTTGGTTCAGGACCATGGAAAGCACTTGTTTATTGGTGGGTGAATTTATTCACCAATCAGCAAGAACAACAAAGTGTGTTCACCAAAAATGGGCCGGCATATAAATTTACATTCTTGCATTTCAAATAAAGATACCAAGAGAATGAAGAGAATTTTATAATAGGAGTAAATTAGAAAGTTGCTTAAAATTGCATGCTCTATCTAAATCACAAAAGAAAACATTTGGGTTCAGTGTCCCTTTAATAACGCCAATAAAAATACTGAACCAATTATTTTGTTAACCATATGGAGATTCTGTGGTTACCCACAAAAAAAATAAAAATGTGTTTATACAGTCCAAAGTTATAAGCACCTAAAACATAGTGTTTCACATTGAACTGTACATCATTAAATACAGGAGGATTAAATAAACAAATGCATAATTAAAAATAATCCAATAACATTTACTGTCCCCTGTGTGACATAACAAATGTCAGACAATCACAGACCCATAAATGTATATTAGATGTGAAATCTTTACTCTTCAACCAAGGATACTAAGAAGGATACTAAGAACATTAAGTAAAATTTGATAATGGAATGCATTCTCTTTGTGAATCAAGAAAGTTTAAATTTCATGTCCCTTTAAACTATACTGTGCAGCTATAATACAATAATAAAAATGATTACTTATCAATTAAGGCCCTTGCAAAAGGGTCACAATAGATTACCATTATGAATCTATGTCTGTTTCCATTGCAGACAGTATTGTGTAGTTTAGCTAGAGCAGACCAGTAGTCAACAACAGTGCAGACAGTATTGTGTAGTTCAGCTAGAGCAGACCAGTAGTCAACAACAGTGCAGACAGTATTGTGTAGTTCAGCTAGAGCAGACCAGTAGTCAACAACAGTGCAGACAGTATTGTGTAGTTCAGCTAGAGCAGACCAGTAGTCAACAACAGTGCTGTGGTTGGTGTTTTTATGATGAAGCAAGGTGAGAAGAAAGCAGGTGTCACATTACAGACTAGTTTATGGGGCCCATTTATCAAGCTCCGGGTGGAGCTTGAGGGCCCGTGTTTCTGGCGAAGTCTGCAGGCTTGCTAGATACACCAGTTATGAAGCAGCGGTCTAAAGACTGCTGCTCCATAACCTGCCCAGGGTTGATTGACACCTCCCTGCTGGCGGACGATTGGCCGCGAATCTGCAGGGGGCGGCATTGCACCAGCATTACAAGAGATGCTGGTGCAATGCTGAATACGGAGAGCGTATTGCTCTCCATATTCAGCGAGGTGTGGCGGACCTGATCCGCACTGTCAGATCAGGTCCGGCAGACCTTTGATAAATATCCACTTAAGTCTGAATTAATGGAGATTCATAAATGGGACTAAAACAATATTGGCTGGATCAGGTAGCCATCCTGTCATGTACCCCTAACAGGGGGAGCATTATACAACACACAGTACCTCCTCAACACAAATAAATCTAAATGCAACAATCCCCACTACAAATTAACATAACTGCTGTGTATAAAGCACTCCAGTAACCCACCACCCTAGCCCCACTTTAACTGTAATAGCATATCCCAAATTCCCACCACTACATTAACCCTAACTGCAACTTACCCCATTCATTATATTGGCTGACCCTAACCTCCAGTGGTGGTTCTATTTGGAGGGGCTGATAGGGGCTAATAACGGTGGTGAAAAAGTTGAAAGATACTCTAACCTAAACTTTAGTCACAGCCTGTCTCATTAGCTATTATTTATAATGGTTGATCCCTCACAATTAACCCTAGACAGGATCTCCTACAATTGCAAATCCCCCCTTTAACTCTTCCATTCATCCCTCCACTCTACTCAATCCCTCTCCATTGCAAATAACACACAACAGCACCATTGAAGTTTAAGGTTTAAAAAAAATCCTTTCACTTAAAATTCCTGAGGCCCTCTGCCCCGTCTGCCCTTTGTCAACAGGTTCATATTTCTAGCTGTGTTCTGATTTATAAAATGGTTCCATTTCTATTTTGTAAAAGGAGAAGCAGCAGCAGCAAGGGAACCAGCTTCTTGGCATTCAGTTGAGCTGCATTAATTAATAAAAAAGAATGTTGGAGTAGCTTGGTGCCATGAACAGGCCTAAAAAACACATGATGGTGTATTGTATGTATGCTCTATTTGTGTATTTGTATGATTAGTGTGTAGAAAAAGCATTAAAAACTGTGCTTATCTTTTCCCATAACATAGCCTGGGTCTCTATCTCATTAACGTTGTCTCATACAGCATAAAATAAACTTTTTTTAATTTTTTTTATGACCTAGTAGTTTCCCATTGGCTGTTTATGACTTCCTTCCCATTACATCTTTAAAGGGACAGTCAAGTCAAAATTTAACTTTCATGATTCAGATAGGGCATGCAATTTTAAACAACTTTCCTATGTACTTTTATCATGACATTTGCATTTTTCTCTTGGTATTCCTTGTTAAAAGTTTAACCTAGGTATGCTCATATGATAATTACTAAGCCCTTGAAGACCACCTCTTATCCCAGTGCATTTTGACAGTTTTTTCACAGTTAGACAGTGCTAATTCATGTTTGCCATATAGATAACATTGTGCTTACTCCCGTGGAGTTATTTATGAGTCAGCACTCACTCACAAAACACATCAAAAAGTTAGCAAGCAAGTGAAAACCTTTTCCTTTCAACTTGTAATACGCACGCTACCTGACTCGTGCGAAAACCTTACTTCTAGAGGGTTAAATACTGCTCCACTCTTAATCTGGCCCTAGATTGGACTGGCATAGACGGAGCAATATATATATATATATATATATATATATATATATATATATATATATAAATAAATAAATTAAAAGAAACAAAATAAAAACACAAAAACCAAGTTCCATGCAAAACTTTTACATGAAAGTTCTGATGTATTAGAATGGATGCCTTTGTTTTAAATTTACATTTCAGCCTTGCAAATTTAGCTCTAGGAACAAAATAATAGCAGTACGTTTCTCACAGGCTTAACATTAAAGGGAGAGTCAACACCAGAAATGTTGTTATTTTAACCCTTTCAGTGTTAACGACGGCTCTGAGCCGTCGCAGAGTTTACCACTCAGGTGCTAACAACGGCTCAGAGCCGTCGCTAGCACTCTCCCACCTTGAGGAAGATCTGGGGGCTCCCACCCACTCCTACCCCGGCGATTGGGCCTGTATAGTGACAGGCATCAGCGGGGCTTCACGTTATGTGAGGCAACGTCACACACAATGACGTGATGACGTCACCGCACAACTTTATTTAAAGGACAAGTTAAGTTACATGTTAAGTATGGGGAAAGGGGACATGCTGCTTAGAAGCCTGTATCTCAGGCATCTAAGCAGCTACAGACCCCCAAGACCCACCGTTGGAAAGGTAATCACCTAACCTTTCCAACAGTGTAAGTCTTGGAGATCTGAAAAAAAAGTATAAAGTAAAATATTTTCAAAAAATAAAAAAAAAACTTAAAACAGCTTAGCAACCAGATGGGAAAGTGCTTAGCACTCAAAGGGTTAAAAGATTAAAACATCTTAGCACCCAGATGGGAAAGTGCTTAGCACTCAAAGGGTTAAAAGATAGATAATACCTTAATTACCCATTCCCCAGTTTTGCATAGCCAACACAGTTATAATTATACACGTTTTACCTCTGTAATTACCTTGTATCTAAGTCTCTGCAGACTGCCCCTTTATTTCAGTTCTTTTGACAGACTTGCATTTTAGCCAATCAGTGCTCACTCCTCGGTAAATTCATGTGCATAAGCTCAATGTTATCTTTATGAAACACATGAACTAACGCTCTCTAGTGGTGAAAAACTGTCAAAATGCATTTAGATTAGAGGCGGCCTTCAAGGTCTTAGAAATTAGCATATGAACCTCCTAGGTTTAGCTTTCAACTAAGAATACCTAGAGAACAAAGCAAAAATTGGTGATAAAAGTAAATTGGAAAGTTGTTTAAAATTACATGCCCTATTTGAATCATGAAAGTTTTTAGATAACTTGTATCATTATTTATAATAAATTGGTTGAAATGTTATATAATAATTCCTATACTAATAAAAAAATATATACATTATATAACAGTAAGTATTTATGCCCTATTAGCTTTAAAATAGTATTAATATTGAGGCAATTAATTAGTTGTGACATCCAATGTTTAAATCTTTAATAGGTCTTTGGTCTGTTTTGGTCTTTTGCTGCATTGATATAAAGATTTTTTTTCTAAATATTGTAATGGAGATGCAGAATAAACAAAATACTTTACAGGCGATATCATTATCTTGTTGGTGTTAAAAAGTTACTTTTAGTTACTCCCTTTTAGTAAACATATTACTCCCAAGCCAGAATTCTTCTTGGAGGATTTGCTGGTCTGTATTACTAACAACTCCCTAAAACTAATCAGAAGACTATACAGGCTGAACTTTGTTCATCAGCCTGTCTACTTACAATCCTTATTAGTTTTTTATGTAAGTTAAGGGGATTTATCAGTGAGGGGGAAGGGGGTTGTTTGCAGCAGGGGGATTGTATGAGGGTTAATTTTAGTGGGTGATCAAGAAGGGAGTTTTAAATTTCATAGGGGTTTGTTTTAGGTGTTAGGGTAATATGGGGTTTACATTTAGGTGGGTGCCACTTTTAGAGGTTAACATTTAAGCTAGGGGTTCATTTTAGGGGTAAATTCACTTTACTTAGAGGACTATAGGTAAAGGGGATTAAGTTAAAGTTAGGTGGGGTTACATTTAGGGGGTTGTTGGGGTTAGGATTAGTTACCATCAGGGTGTTTTTTTAGTTGATTACACTTGAAGGGATAGGAAAGTAAAAATTAAACTTGCACAATTCAGATACAGCATGTCATTTTAAGACACTTTTAAATTCACTTCTATATTCAAATGTGCTTTGTTCTCTTGGTATCCCTTGTTGAAAAAGAAAACGCACATATCCTACACTAGTGGGAGCTAGCTGCTGATTGGTGCCTGCACACATTTGCCTCTTGTGATTGGCTAACTAGATGTGTTCAGCTAGCTGCCAGTAGTGCAATGCTGCTCCTTCAGCTAAGTAAACCAAGATAATGAAGCACATTTTATAATAGTAGTAAATTGGAAAGTTGTTTAAAATTGTATGCTCTATTTAAATCATAAAACAAAATTCTGGGGTTTCCTGTCCCTTTAATTTTTAATTGCAGTTAGGATGATGTTATAGAGTACACTCACTTCATACACTATATGGTAAACTGATATAGTGCTGTATAGATAGAAGCACTGTTTAATGGATACTTTTTAAACACAGACTGAGAGTGAATCTGTACGAGACATCCGGACACTATGTACAAGTAGATGTGAGTTACACTCCTACCATTTACCAGTACCTGCAGCAAAACCCCTCTACAAGTATTTTTTTTAATGTTGTTACACACACTACTGCCACAAAGTATTTAAGACAGGTGCAAGCTCCTGAGCCTACTTCAGTATACCCTTAGAGAAAGGGGCCAGATGACAACCAAGATAGCCAAGAAAACAAATAGATTTGATAATACAGAATTTTTTATTTTATTAAAACATTTTTTTTAATTCCAAAAGTTTAATTCTGACATCCAGGGCTTTTAATAAATTGAAATACATAGTTGATGAGCTATATTTAGCCTCATTCCATATGGTATTAGAATTCCTATGCTATGTATTGTTGCTTCTGTAGTTTATGTGTTTCAGTTTTTAAGCAAGTACACCCCTTAAAACACCCCAGACTCATTTGTTCAGGATGTTTGACAAACCCTGCTCTGTTTGTACAAGAGCAGGGGGGTGGAGCTGCACAAGTGAGTGCTTGTGTAATCTTAAATCATGAGAATGAATGCTGCCTCCCTTTCCACAAATGGTAGGAAGGGTCCCCACCCTGGAAACTTTGTTTTTTTTTGCATGCTATTAAATGGTGGGCTTTGACTTTTTACAGTACATTTTTCATTTGTCGTTCACTAAATAGATTGTATATGACTTTTACTCGGGTATTGTTTTGTTTTGTAAGATGCCAATTAACAACACACTGGCAAAAATGTAATTTGGTTGCTTTAATTCTTGCATATGGATAAGAAAGAAGCTATTTGCAGTTAGTTTACTATGATAAATGGAGTTGAACTGTCAAGGGTAAATTATGTTAATGTCTTAAAATTGTGTTTTGCATTTAAAACAAGAGAGTAATTATGGTTTATAATTTGAAAATTCTGTAGCCAGGCTGCATTATTATGTAGAATACATAGAACACCTATGTTGGGCTGATCCATCAAATGGTAACCTCACTGTTTGGCAAAAAAAAATCCTTATAATAATATATTGAGAAGTTATATTTATCTCACATTTTTATACATCATCTTTTTATGAACATACAACACATTTTACTATGTAATTAATAAAAACATAATGTGTAAGATATTTAATCTTATCATTCTTGGGTTGCTATGCAGTTACAACAGGCATGGATAATGAGATCTGTTGCCAAACAAAGTACATCATCATTTAAATAAATGAGAACAATTATAAAGCTGCAGATATTAAAATCCTTGCTTGTAGCTATGCAGAGATGACAAAAACAATCTTAGATGTTATACGCACCAAGCTCAATATCATCAAGAAATGATTAGCATATGGTTAACAAACTTAGAAGAAGGAACTACAATGCCAAATATTCAAGCCACCTCTGAAATGAATGAATTCTTATTTACTATTAGAGTGCAAATCACTGTGCCATTTATTTTAAAAAGATTGTTAAATAGACATTAAATACTTTGAGATGGTAATATAAAATGATAAATTGTGTGTATATATATATATATATATATATATATATATATATATATATATATATATATATATATATATATATATATATATATACAACCTCTGCAATATAATTTCATAATTTATTTTGTCCCCTTTTCATGTAATCTAATTCTTAAATTGTGAGCTTTTGAGTTCATGTTAGAAATGAAAGTGCAGAACAAATTTTTATTCCACACAGGCATTGGCTGCACACTCTATTTATAACTGTCACTAATTGGTCACAGCAAAGACGGTAAACTAAGTTAAAACATGGCAGCTCCTATTGTTTTATAGACACTAAAACTTTGCACAATATATAAGCAGCTAATTAAACTTTAAAAAATACATTTACATGTTATTCTTAGACTAATCTTTTATTGGAATGCATCGTTCTATCTAGTATTTATTTAATGTTTAATGCCCCTTTAAGTTACTTTGCAAACATACATAAAGGAAATGTAATGTGTGCTTCCATGCTTTGCAGTTTGCACATTCAGACCTAACTACATTTTAGTCTATAATTCAGATAATCTGTTGTCATTACCGATGTAGAAATTTACCTTTGCATAATTTTTTTGCAGCAATTCCTTGTTGTTTGTTTAAGTGGTAGGTTATTTTTTTCATGCAGCAGTTGTATCTGTGAGTCATTGTTTTGTGCAATGTGTATTTATCGCTTGTTATTTTTGGCAAATATCAGGTGCCTATATACAATGCAGATTTTCTTCCTACTTTGCAAGTTTGTTGTTTGAACTGTTTGAATCTTAGATTTTCTGGTTTATAATCCTGGTTATTTTTTGGCATTTGTTTTTTGCATTTTGTTGCTGCTGTAATGCTGAACTGTTCTAGCCCCTGCTAGTCAACTCTGCCTCTGTCTTACAGTTTACTTCTGTGCTGCCTAACAGCTTTGAACTGTTTCTGAATACTCTTTGGATATTGATTTGACTATTATATGCTTTTTTTGAACTCAGACTGTTTAATGTGTTTCTGACTTCTAATTGGTCACTTTCTGGGACTCATCTATATTATTGTATCAGTGTCATCCACATCACTAGTGAGCCACTGTATCCTAACCTTGACTGATGTATTCTGAGCACACAGTTGAAGCACAACGCTTGAGCCTTTTATGGTACCCATACAATGCCCATAGTCTATAATCCTGCTGCCCATTACCTAGTGTAATTCTTGTTAGGTATGAATGCACAGCAAATAAAAACCAGACCAGACCCATGTTCCTTTCTTTTTTGCTGGTTTTAAGAACATCTCAGACCCAAGACCGTAACATTTCTAAGTTACTTGCTTTTTGTCAAATTTTAAGCTCATATTAGACCTAAGACCATAGGCTCCATTAATTAAGTAGTGGATGCTGTTTTGTAAGCAGATCATTTCAGGTTCACCTGAAACGAAAGTTAAGAAGTAGTGGTTGTTAAGACAGCTGTTCCTTAACCTCTTCGCCACCTTTTAGGTGGCGGATTGAAATCATCCTGTTCAGATACGATTGGGATGATTGACAGCCTCTGCTAGCGGACAATTGGCTGCCAGTGAGTAGTGATGTCGCGAACAGTTCGCCGGAGAACAGTTCCCGGCGATCACAGCTTGTTCGCGTTCGCCGCGGCGGGCGAACATATGCGATGTTCGATCCACCCCCTATTCGTCATCATTGAGTAAACTTTGACCCTGTATCTCACAGTCTGCAGACACATTTCAGCCAATCAGCAGCAGACACTCCCTCCCAGACCCTCCCAGCTCCTGGGCAGCAGCCATTTTAAATTCATTATGATCCTGCATTCTTAGTTAGAGGAGGGATAGTGCTGCTGCTGGTGATTTTATAGGGAAATTGATAGCTAGGCTAGTGTATTCAGTGTCCACTACAGTCCTGAAGGACTCATCTGATCTCTGCTGTAAGGACAGCACCCCAAAAAGCCCTTTTTAGGGCTAGAACTTCAGTAGTTGTTTTTTTTTTTTGTAATCTAATAGCATTTGCCTGTCTGTCAGCCTGTGTGTGAGGCTCACAACATATACCTTGCCTACTTGCTCACTGCCACCACTCATATCTGGTGTAACATTAGTGTAAATTAAGAAAAAAAAAACTTTTACATCAGTTTGCTAGTGTAATCTAATTTCATTTTCCATCAAGCCTGTGTGTCAGGCCCACAGCATATACTGTGATTAATTGCTCTGTGCCACCACTCATATCTGGTGTAACATTAGTGTAAATTTAAAAAAAAACAACTTTTACATCAGTTTGCTTGTGTAATCTAATTTCATTTTCCATCAGGCCTGTGTGTCAGGCCCACAGCATATACTGTGATTAATTGCTCTGTGCCACCACTCATATCTGGTGTAACATTAGTGTAAATTTAAAAAAAAAACTTTTACATCAGTTTGCTAGTGTAATCTAATTTAATTTTCCATCAGGCCTGTGTGTCAAGCCCACAGCATATACTGTGATTAATTGCTCTGTGCCACCACTCATATCTGGTGTAACATTAGTGTAAATTTAAAAAAAAAAAACTTTTACATCAGTTTGCTAGTGTAATCTAATTTCATTTTCCATCAGGCCTGTGTGTCAGGCCCACAGCATATACTGTGCCTAATTGCTCTGTTTTCCACCACTCATATCTGGTGTAACATTAGTGTAAATTTTTTAAAAAAAAACTTTGACATCAGTCTGCTAGTGTTATTTAATTGCAGTTGCCTGCCTGCCAGCATGTGTGCCAGGCCCACTTTCCAACTAGTGCCACCAATCATATTTGTTATAACAGTAGTGTAAATATTTTAAAAAAAAACTTTTTTACTGTGAAACATCAGTCTGTTAGTGTAATCTAATTGAAGTTGCCTGCCTGCCTGCCAGCGTGTGTGCCAGGCCCACTTGCCAATTTAGTGGCACCACTCATATTTGTTGTAACAGTAGTGTAAATATTTAAAAAAAAAACTTTTTTGACTGTGAAACATCAGTCTGCTAGTGCAATCGAATTGCAGTTGCCTGCCTGCCTGCCAGCGTGTGTGCCAGGCCCACTTGCCAACTAGTGCCACCAATCATATTTGTTATAACAGTAGTGTAAATATTTTAAAAAAAACTTTTTTGACTGTGAAAATCAGTCTGCTATTGTAATCTAATTGAAGTTGGCTGCCTGCCAGCATATGTGCCAGGCCCACTTGCCAAGTTAGTGGCACCACTCATATTTGTTGTAACAGTAGTGTAAATATTTAAAAAAAAAACTTTTTTGACTGTGAAACATCAGTCTGTTAGTGCAATCGAATTGCAGTTGCCTGCCTGCCAGCTTGTGTGCCAGGCCCACTTGCCAACTAGTGCCACCAATCATATTTGTTATAACAGTATTGTAAATATTTAAAAAAAAAACTTTTTTGACTGTGAAATATCAGTCAGCTAGTGTAATCTAATTGTAGTTGCCTGCCTGCCAGCGTGTATGCCAGGCCCACTTGCCAACTAGTGCCGCCAATCATATTTGTTATAACAGTAGTGTAAATATTTTTTAAAAAAACTTTTTGACTGTGAAACATCAGTCTGCTAGTGTAATCTAATTGAAGTTGCCTGCCTGCCAGCGTGTGTGCCAGGCCCACTTGCCAAGTTAGTGGCACCACTCATATTTGTTGTAACAGTAGTGTAAATATTTTTAAAAAAAAACTTATTTGACTGTGAAACATCAGTCTGTTAGTGCAATCGAATTGCAGTTGCCTGCCTGCCAGCGTGTTTGCCAGGCCCACTTGCCAACTAGTGCCACCACTCATATTTGTTATAACAGTAGTGTAAATATTTTAAAAAAACTTTTTTGACTGTGAAACATCATTCAGCTAGTGTAATCTAATTGCAGTTGCCTGCCTGCCAGCGTGTGTGCCAGGCCCACTTGCCAAGTTAGTGGCACCACTCATATTTGTTGTAACAGTAGTGTAAATATTTAAAAAAAAAAATTTGGACTGTGAAACATCAGTCTGCTATTGTAATCTTATTGCATTTGCCTGCCTGCCAGCGTGTGTGCCAGACCCACTTGCCAAGTTAGTGGCACCACTCATATTTGTTGTAACAGTAGTGTAAATATTTAAAAAAATAAACATTTTTGACTGTGAAACATCAGTCTGCTTTTTTGTGTCAGGCTCACAGCGTATACTGTGCCCACTTGCCCAGTGGCACCACTCATATTTTGTTTAATAGTAGTGTAAGTCTACATTTAAAAAAACAAAAAATGACAGGCAGAGGCAGGCCACCCCGCAGGTGCTGTCGTGGTCGTGGTGCTTTGATTCCCTTTGACCCTACAATAATGCACAGTGTTCAGAGGCCTCGTGCCATGAACGCGAAAAGTTCTGAGGAGGACCTAGTTGACTGGCTAACACGGGACACCCAATCTTCTACAGCTTCCGCTCGGAACCTTGACGCACCATCCACCACCAGCTTAGCTTCGGGCACCTCTGAAGTGACCAGTGCCACTCGCATGCCTGCCGCCACCACCAACACTAGCACCACAGCCACTTCACTTGATCTGTCAGAGGAGTTATTGACACATCAGTTGGAAGAAATGAGTGATGTGCAACCATCATTGAGAGGATGTAGATAACAGTGATATGTCTCAGTCAGGCAGCATTAGAGACATGGACGTACGGTGTGATGATGATGATGTTGTACCCGCTGCGGGAGTTTGGTCTGTCACTGTGAAGCGGGCGTAACCCTTATACTACCTGATATAACATCATACCTGATGTTTTAAAGCACGTTATTCCAAACAATTTAGGAATGTTAGGTGATTTATGCCCTTTATGGATTAAAACCAGACTCTGTATCAACTATGTAATTTTCCATGGGAGTTTTGCCATGGATCCCCCTCCGGCATGCCACAGTCCAGGTGTTAGTCCCCTTGAAACAACTTTTCCATCACTATTGTGGCCAGAAAGAGTCCCTGTGGGTTTTAAAGTTTGCCTGCCTATTGAAGTCAATGGCGGTTCGCCCGGTTCGCCGGTTCGCGAACAGTTGCTGAAGTTCGAGTCTGTCGTTAGCGAACCGAAATTTTTAGGTTCGCAACATCACTACCAGTGAGCAGAGGTGGCCATTGCACAAGCCAACGTATGTAGAGCGGCTGTAATTCGCTATGTAAATCAACCCCCATGTCTGTGCACTCCAAAATAAAAAAAAAGAAAATGCAATTATATTATGTTATACATTTTCTCATTGAAAACTCTTGAGCATGCCCTTGGGTGAGATGCATAGCTTTCACTATAATTTCAGCTTCTTGAAGCTCATGAGGGAACTCCAAGACCTGACCACCTTGTAGTCCATCCAAAAAGTTAAAGTCACAAAGTAAATCCCCTCATGCAAATGTCTCAAAATGGCACATTTTTAATAACCTTGGGTGCGTCATGCTACTTGTGCCTTTGTAAATACATTGGTAATGTTTTAGATGTATAATGTATCCATTGTTCCCTATCAAACAGACCCGTGGCATAATATACTGAAGCTTCATAAATATTATGGTTGTTGTTGTTAATCATAATTATAATATATTTTTAAAATGTTGTTCATTAAATATGTATTGTTGTATTTCTTAGGATGTCTTGTTCCTTCATTACTTTTAAGATCTGTTTATCTTTATTACAGTTGCATTTAACTTTTCTTTCACACCTCTATAATGTATTTGTGGTATCTGAAAATGTGTCCTGTCTCAAATAATTTGTATTGTACTAAGATATATTTATTTAATTACAAAAGCAAATAGTCACTTAGTCATTATGTGAAATCCAAATAAAATAGATTGCCTAATGTGTTGGCTGTTCTAAAACCATTTAGAACCATTTTTTATTATAATTTGTGGTACAGATTTATTGAACAACATTAAAAGCATTTTTGAAAGAATTCTGAAATAAAAATTAAGTAAATCAAAAAGCAGAAAAAATTATTGTCATCATGAAATTAAATTATTTTAAAATTGACTTGATGGGGCCGATTTATCATAGTGCGAGCAGACATGATCCGCTGTTTCCGAATGGGGTAAATTTCAATCTGATTGAAAAGTTTTTCATGGATAATCATGATGGGTTAATGGGACATGGAAGTAAAAATTTAACTTTCATGACTTAGAGCTAGATTACGAGTGGAGCGCAAGCGATTTTGCAAGGGTTTTGGCTATCGTTAGTGCACAGGTTAAATTGCGCTCATTTTACAAGTTCACAATCACGATTTACTCTAGAATCATTACCGTGATCTCAGAACACTGGTTAACTGTTTCGCAAAATTAAAAAGTTGAGCTAAACACAGTAAAAATACATTGCAAAGTACAGTTATACTCATAATAACTGCCGGCTAGATTACGAGTTGTACGTTAAGGTAAAAAAGCAGCATTAACAGGTCCTAACGCTGCTTTTTTAAGCCCGCTGGTATTACGAATCTTGCAGGTATAGGTGTACTGCACACTTTTTTGGCCTTACCGCAAACCTACTTATGTAAATTTCGTATAGCCTTTTTCTATGGGACTTCCATAGCGCTGGTATTATGAGTTGGTCCTGGGAGGCCAAAAAGTGAGCGGTACAGCTTCTACCGACAAGATTTCTAACGCATTTTAAAGTCAGTAGTTATGAGTTTTAGGCTACAAAGCTGTAGCATAAAACTCATAACTAAAGTGATAAAAAGTAAACTAACACCCATAAACTACCTATTAACCCCTAAACCGAGGCCCTCCCTCATCGCAAGCACTATAATAAAAATTTTAACCCCCTAATCTGCCGCTCCAGACATCACCGCCACTACAATAAACATATTAACCCCTTAAACGCTGCACTCCCGCCTCGCAAACACTAGTTAAATATTATTAACCCCTAATCTGCTGCCCCCAACATCGCCGCCACCTACATTATACTTATTAACCCCTAATCTTCTGCTCCGGACATTGCCGCCACCTACATTATATTTATTAACCCCTAATCTGCTGCCCCCAACATCGCCGCCACCTACCTACATTTATTAACCCCTAATCTGCCGTCCCCAATGTCGCTGCCACTATTCTAAATTTATTAACCCCTAAATCTAAGTCTAACCCTAACACCCCCTAACTTAAATATAATTTAAATAAATCTAAATACAAATTCCTATCATTACCTATATTATTCATATTTAAAACTAAATACTTACCTATAAAATAAACTCTAAGCTAGCTACAATATAACTAATAGTTACATTGTATCTAGCTTAGGGTTTATTTTTATTTTACATGCAATTTTGTATTTATTTTAACTAGGTAGATTAGTTACTAAATAGTTATTAACTATTTACTAACTACCTAGATAAAATAAATACAAATTGACCTGTAAAATAAAACCTAACCTAAGTTATAATAACACCTAACACTACACTACAATAAAATAAATTCCCTATATTAAATACAATTAAATAAATTAAATAAAATTAGCTAAATTACCAAGAAAAACAAACACAAAATAACAGAAAATAAAAAAACAAATTACAAGATCTTTAATTTTTCAATTTTGCTCTACGCTCACTTCTTGCCTGTTAACGCCGGGTTTGTATAAACCCGTAATACCAGCGCTGCAGGGAAGTGAGCAGTGAGAAAAAAATGCACGTTAGCACCGCAAAGCTCATAATGCAAGACTCGTAATCTAGGTGTGTTTCTATTAAAAATTATTCTCAAAAAATATTGCATGCAAAAGTTATAAGTGCTCAAAGATATGAGATCTCAAAGGTAGGCAAAAGACTTTAACATTGATATACATACATATATATATATATTTATATATAGTGCATTTAAGATGGATATGTATGTATGTATATATATACAGTATATATATATATATATATATATATATATATAT
The DNA here is from genome assembly GCF_027579735.1 of Bombina bombina. NCBI lineage: Eukaryota > Metazoa > Chordata > Amphibia > Anura > Bombinatoridae > Bombina > Bombina bombina. The sequence continues at coordinate 212,079,389 of NC_069503.1, forward strand.
ATATATATATATATATATATATATATATATATATATATATATGTCTATATACAGGGAGTGCAGAATTATTAGGCAAGTTGTATTTTTGAGGATTCATTTTATTATTGAACAACAACCATGTTCTCAATGAACCCAAAAAACTCATTAATATCAAAGCTGAATAGTTTTGGAAGTAGTTTTTAGTTTGTTTTTAGTTATAGCTATTTTAGGGGGATATCTGTGTGTGCAGGTGACTATTACTGTGCGTAATTATTAGGCAACTTAACAAAAAACAAATATATACCCATTTCAATTATTTATTTTTACCAGTGAAACCAATATAACATCTCAACATTCACAAATATACATTTCTGACATTCAAAAACAAAAGAAAAACAAATCAGTGACCAATATAGCCACCTTTCTTTGCAAGGACACTCAAAAGCCTGCCATCCATGGATTCTGTCAGTGTTTTGATCTGTTCACCATCAACATTGCGTGCAGCAGCAACCACAGCCTCCAAGACACTGTTCAGAGAGGTGTACTGTTTTCACTCCTTGTAAATCTCACATTTGATGATGGACCACAGGTTCTCAATGGGGTTCAGATCAGGTGAACAAGGAGGCCATGTCATTAGATTTTCTTCTTTTATACCCTTTCTTGCCAGCCACGCTGTGGAGTACTTGGACGCGTGTGATGGAGCATTGTCCTGCATGAAAATCATGTTTTTCTTGAAGGATGCAGACTTCTTCCTGTACCACTGCTTGAAGAAGGTGTCTTCCAGAAACTGGCAGTAGGACTAGGAGTTGAGCTTGACTCCACCCTCAACCCGAAAAGGCCCCACAAGCTCATCTTTGATGATACCAGCTCAAACCAGTACTCCACCTCCACCTTGCTGGCGTCTGAGTTGGACTGGAGCTCTCTGCCCTTTACCAATCCAGCCACGGGCCCATCCATCTGGCCCATCAAGACTCACTCTCATTTCATCAGTCCATAAAACCTTAGAAAAATCAGTCTTGAGATATTTCTTGGCCCAGTCTTGATGTTTCAGCTTGTGTGTCTTGTTCAGTGGTGGTCGTCTTTCAGCCTTTCTTACCTTGGCCATGTCTCTGAGTATTGCACACCTTGTGCTTTTGGGCACTCCAGTGATGTTGCAGCTCTGAAATATGGCCAAACTGGTGGCAAGTGGCATCTTGGCAGCTGCACGCTTGACTTTTCTCAGTTCATGGGCAGTTATTTTGCGCCTTAGTTTTTCCACACGCTTCTTGCGACCCTGTTGACTATTTTGAATGAAACACTTGATTGTTCGATGATCACGCTTCAGAAGCTTTGCAATTTTAAGAGTGCTGCATCCCTCTGCAAGATATCTCACTATTTTTGACTTTTCTGAGCCTGTCATGTCCTTCTTTTGACCCATTTTGCCAAAGGAAAGGAAGTTGCCTAATAATTATGCACACCTGATATAGGGTGTTGATGTCATTAGACCACACCCCTTCTCATTACAGAGATGCACATCACCTAATATGCTTAATTGGTAGTAGGCTTTCGAGCCTATACAGCTTGGAGTAAGACAACATGCATAAAGAGGATGATGTGGTCAAAATACTCATTTGCCTAATAATTCTGCACTCCCTGTATGTATACATACACATTTCTGTATTTATATGTGTATATACTGAATGTATTTACAGACATATAGACACATATAAACATATAAATACAATATGCACAAATATATAGACATATGTAGAAGTGCATTGGAGCCCTTTGCAATTAAGTAGATGAAAACATGTTAAACCATGGTTAACTGAGTGCTTGTGAGTGCTGGACTTCCTCTGTGTGCTGTATTAATTTGTTTTGTAATTTTCCCTATGGGCCTTGCAACCAGACCTGTCTGGGGTTAACTGCCTGGGATTTCCCCATAGACATCAATGGGGAGAGCCGGCTAAAAAAAAGCCTAACACCTGCAATAAAAGAGCGAAAAGCCCCATTGATTCCTATGGGCAAAGAAAATTTATGTTTAAACTTAACACCCTAACATAAACCATGAGTCTAAACACCCCTAATCTGCTGCCGCTGACATTGCCGACACCTACATTACACTTATTAACCCCTAATCTGCCACCCCTGGCATCGCCAACACCTACCTACACTTATTAACCCCTAATCTGAAGCCCCCAACATTGCCCCCGCCACTATACTAAAGTTATTAACCCCTAAACCTCTGGCCTCCCACATCACTAACACTAAATAAATATATTTATATATTGGAACAGCCAATAGAATGCGAGCTCAATCCTATTGGCTGATTGGATCAGCCAATAGGATTAAAGCTCAATCATATTGGCTGATTGATCTCAAAGATGGAGCCGCTATGCGTCGGAAGGATGAAGATAGAAGATGCCGTTTGGATTAAGACTTCTGCCCGCCTGGAGGACGACTTCTTGCCGCTTGGATGAAGACTTCTCCCGGCTTCATTGAAGACTTCTTGCCGCTTGGATGAAGACTACTCCCGGCTTCATTCAAGACTTCTTGCCGCTTGGATGAAGACTACTCCTGGCAGGATGAAGATGGATGTCCGGTCTTCAAAAACTGTAAGTGAATCTTCAGGGGTTAGTGTTATTTTTTTAAGGGTTTATTGGGTGGGTTTTATTTTTAGATTAGGGACTTTGGGCAACAAAAAAGAGCTAAATGCCCCTTTAAGGGCAATTCCCATCCAAATTCCCTTTTCAGGGCAATGGGGAGCTTAGGTTTTTTTAGATAGAATTTTATTTGTGGGGTTTGGTTGTATGGGTGGTGGGTTTTACTGTTGGGCGGTTGTTTGTATTTTTTTTTTACAGGTAAAAGAGCTGAGTTCTTTGGGGCAATGCCCTGAAAAAGGTCCTTTTAAGGGCTATTGGCAGTTTAGTTTAGGCTAGGTTTATTTTTTATTTTGGGGGGGCTTTTTTTATTTTGATAGGGCTATTAGATTAGGTTTAATTTTGTTTAAATATTTGAATATTTCTTTTTTATTTTGTGAGATTTAGTGTTTATTTTTTTGTAATTTAGTTAATTGTATTTAATTAATGTAATTTATTTAATTTTAGTGTAATGTTAGCTGTTAGCGTGAGGCAGGTAAGGTTTTATTTTACAGGTAACTTTGTATTTATTTTAACTAGGTAGTTAGTACATAGTTAATAACTATTTACTAACTAGTCTACCTAGTTAAAATAAATACAAACTTAGCTGTGAAGTAAAAGTAAAACCTAAGATAGCTACAATATAACTATTAGTTATATTGTAGCTAGCTTAGGGTTTATTTTATAGGTAAGTATTTAGTTTTAAATAGGAATTATTTAGTTAATGATAGTAATTTTTATTTAGATTTATTTTATTATATTAAAGTTAGGGGTGTTAGGGGTAGGGTTAGACTTAGGGTTAGGTTTTGGGGTTAATATATTTATTTAGTGTTAGTGATGTGGGAGGCCAGAGGTTTAGGGGTTAATAAGTGTATGTAGGTGGCGACGACATTGGGGGCAGCAGATTAGGGGTTAATAATATTTAACTTGTTTTTATGATGCGGGAGTGCGGCGGTTTAGGGGTTAAGATGTTTATTATAGTGGCGGTGATGTCCAGAGCGGCAGACTAGGGGTTAATAATTTTATTTTAGTGTTTGCGATGCGGAAGGGCCTCGGTTTAGGGGTTAATAGGTAGTTTATGGGTGTTAGTGTACTTTGTAACACTTTAGTTATGAGTTTTATGCTACAGCTTTGTAGCGTAAAACCCATAACTACTGACTTTAGATGGCGGTACGAATCTTGTCGGTATAGGCTGTACCACTCACTCTTTGACCTCCCAGGCAAAACTTGTAATACCGGCGCTATGGAAGTACCATTGAAAAAGGACTTTTTGAAAGGTGCGGTAGTTACGTTGCGTTACAGACAAAAAAGTGTGTGGTACAGCTATACCTACAAGACTCGTAATAGCAGCGGTAGTGAAAAAGCAGCGCTATGAGCCATAATGCAAAACTCGTAATCTAGCCGAGAGAAAACAATGAATATAACATAGAAACCAATAAAAATAAGGCTTGAGATGTTATAGAAATAAAGGACCAATGAGAGAAGTCCAAATATCTATAAATTGACCAGTATGTAGCCACTCCTCCTCTTTGATCTTTGATGCGAAACACTCCAAAAACATTCAACGAAAAATATAACAAAAGTCCCAAAAACATGAGAATTAAAAACATCAGCAGGATAGTAGAAAAAGAAGGTTAATTGAAGAGAAATTATCTTCTTGAACTTGAAGAACATGAAAACTTGCTTGAAGATTAATCCATTCTGGAAGAAATTGATTGAAGAACATCTTTACTGGATTTAGAAAGTTCCTTGAAATTCTGAAGAAGGGTTTGAAACTGAAAAATAAAATAGAAATTAATATATCATATATAAAATAAATGTAAACACAGGGAGGGAAAACAAATGTATGTAACGATTTGTGGAGGGAAAATACTTGTCTCTGTCTCTTTAATAAAATCTAGATTATTCCGTCACTAAATTAGGATAATCATAATTTTATTGCAAGGACAGAGACTCATATTTTGCTAGTTTAAAGCAACATAAATTATGAAACTAAATTAAATGGAATAGAGTGACTAGGTTTAAAATAAAATTGTCTAAAAGCTTTATCTCAAGACCAATCGGCAGCATTAAGTATATCCTGAAGTGAAACCGATTTTGAAAAAGCTTTTGAAGCCAAAGCTCCTCTAATAGAATGGGAAGAGAAAATAAAATATAATACTGAAATATCAATTTATTAAAATATACCATATACTGTACTTAACTCTGAGAGCAGCAAAAAGACAAGAGGAGGAGTGGCTACATACTGGCCAATTTATAGATATTTGGACTTCTCTCATTGGTCCTTTATTTCTATAACATCTCAAGCCTTATTTTCATTGGTTTTTATGTCATATTAATTGTTTTCTTTTGGCCAGATTACGAGTTTTGCGTTATCAGCGGCTCGGTAATAACTTGCAAGTAATATCCACCGCTCACCTTTAATAGCGCTGCTATTACAGGTTTTTCTAAAAACCTGCACCATACCGCACACAAATACCAGCGCTGCTTTGAGCTTGTTTTACGTGCTCATGCACGATTTCCCCATAGACATCAATGGGGAGAGCCGGCTAAAAAAAAGCCTTACACCTGCAATAAAAGAGCATAAAGCTTCTTTACTCAGGGGTTGGTTGTGTGGGTGGTGGGTTTTACTGCTGGCGGGGTTGTTTGTATTTGTTTTTTACAGGTAAAAGAGCTGATTTCTTTGGGGCAATGCCCCGCAAAAGGCCCTTTTAAGGGCTATTGGTAGTTTAGTTTAGGCTAGGTTTTTTTTTTATTTTGGGGGGGATCTTTTATTTTGATAGGGCTATTAGATTAGGTGTAATTAGTTTAAATATTTGATACTTTCTTTTTTGTAATGTAGTTTTTTTTGTAATTTAGTTAATTGTATTTAATTAATGTAATTTATTTAATTTTAGTGTAATGTTAGGTGTTAGTGTAAGACAGGTTAGGTTTTATTTTACAGGTAAATTTGTATTTATTTTAACTAGGTAGTTAGTAAATAGTTAATAACTATTTAGTAACTAGTCTACCTAGTTAAAATAAATACAAACTTAGCTGTGAAGTAAAAGTAAAACCTAAGATAGCTACAATATAACTATTAGTTATATTGTATCTAGCTTAGGGTTTATTTTATAGGTAAGTATTTAGTTTTAAATAGGAATTATTTAGTTAATGATAGGAATTTTTATTTTGATTTATTTTAATTATATTTAAGTTAGGGGTGTTAGGGTTAGGGTTAGACTTAGGGTTAGGTTTAGGGGTTAATAACTTTAGTATAGTGACATATTTAACTAGTGTTTGCGATGCGGGAGTGCAGCGGATTAGGGGTTAATATGTTTATTATAGTGGCAGCGATGTCTGGAGCGGCAGATTAGGGGTTAATAATTTTATTTTAGTGTTTGCGAAGCGGGAAGGCCTCGGTTTAGGGATTAATAGGTAGTTTATGGGTGTTAGTGTACTTTGTAACACTTTAGTTATGAGTTTTATGCTACAGCTTTGTAGCGCAAAACCCATAACTACTGACTTTAGATGGCGGTACCAATCTTGTCGGTATGGGCTGTACCGCTCAATTTTTGGCCTCTTAGGCAAAACTCGTAATACCGGTGCAATGAAAGTCCCATTGAAAAAGGACTTTTTGAAAGGTGCGGTAGTTACATTGCGTTATGGCCAAAAAGGTGTGCGGTACACATATACCTACAAGACTCGTAATAGCAGTGGTAGTGAAAAAGCAGCGTTATGAGCCATAACGCAAAACTCGTAATCTGGCCATTTGTTTTTTTATGTAAATTATACTGTTCGTTAAAAAGCTGTCTGCAGTAAAGTGAAAATATAATAGCAAAATATGAGTCTCTGTCCTTGCAATAAAATCTTAGCTAAGTGCTTGTAAGTGAGTGCTAGACCTTCTCTGTGTGCTGTATTAATTTGTTTTGTAATTTTCCCTATGGGCCTTGCACCCAGACCTGTCTGGGGTTAACTGCCTGGGACTCTGGGGACAGTGCAGCTCCCTAAGAGTGCTATTGAGCACCCAGGGCTGTGCATGTTGCAGGGTCATGGGATGTGTACCCAGTCCAGTCTGAGAGTGCAGTTCCCTTCCGCAAGGCTGCCACTAGAAATTTTGGGGCCCTTTACTTAACCATTAATCAGCCCCCCCCCCTTTGACATGTGCAATTTTTGACCAAGTGACTAAAACATATATGCCCTTTATTCTTAAGTGTAGTCAAACTTGGAAATGTTGCAAAGGTAGTAACACACAAACACAGACACACAAGCACACTCAGACACAGACACTCACACATATACTTAGCACTTGTTTACATTGATCTGACAAATAAATAGGTAGACTACAGTTTTGTCAAAAAAGGAGATTTACAAGACAAAATATGGAGTTCTGATTATCTTTTTGTCAAGGAAGATGCCAACTAAATGATGACAACAGCATGCAGTGGCTGAAAGGAAGGGCCCAGAACTGCCTTAAAAAATAATTTAAAGGTTAAGTAGTGGATTGGTGACTTCCAGAAAGATCTCATTAGTGTCAAAGTCTGTAGAAAGATGTGAATAATCAGTAGTAAGGTCAAAATGTCCTAAAAATTAACAGAAAATGGACACACACACACAAACTCAAATACAAACTTGCACATACACCCAAGACAGCCTCAGAAAACACACAAAGACAGACACACTCACAGACACCCAAAGAAAACACACAAATACATACATACACACACACCCTCACTGAGACATCCACAGAAAACACGCAAAAACATACACACACAACTTTTACAGAGACACCCATAGAAAATGCACAAAGACATACACACACCCTCACAGAGACACTCACAGAAAACACAGAGGCATATGCACACACCCTCACAGAGACACCCACCAAAAATACACAGACATATGCACACACCATCACAGATACATCCACAGAAAACACACAAAGACATACACACGCACCCTCACAGAGACATACACAGAAAATGCACAAAGACAGACACACACATCCTCACAGAGACACCCATACACACTCAGAGACATAGAGACACCAACAAAAGCACATAGAGATAAACACAGACACCCATAGAAACACTGACACATTGCCATCCCCTAAATCAGTGATTTTTAACCTTTTTTTTGCCGGGGCACACTTTTTTACATTAAAAAATCGGCTGTGGCACACCACCATGCCAAAATTTTAAAAAAATCACACATTGTAGCCTAATACAGCATATATATATATATATACATACACACAAACACACACATACTGTATGTATTGTGCTGTTATGCCATGCCTCCTACAAACTACCCCTGCACTGGGAGTAAAAAACAAGCAAAGTTTAAAAAATATGTCACACTGTTGTCAGTCTGCCGTGGCACACCTGAGGATCTCTCACGGCACACTAGTGTGCCAAGGCACACTGGTTGAAAAACACTGCCCTAAATCAACAGTGTGTGACATGCATGATAAAAAAAAATATCAGAAATTAAGAGATCACATTTTGTAAATGTGCAAGCAAAAATACTTCTGTCAATTCAAAATTATACATTAATGATCTGTCAGAATGGGTAGATGAAGAAAAGTACTTTTAAAAGGTTGACATATGTTTGGGGTTTTTGTTTCCCCAACCAAGAGCACCACTTCAAATCTGGTATACAAATGTCCCCATCTGTCAGCTATACTTGGATTTTGAAAATGCTGTACTTTATATGGTCTTGGTGGAACCATAAGCTGTGGTACTCAGTCTCATACCATTAGATCTGGTTAAATGCAGGATTTAGGTTTGTTTATGTGTATTTTCAAAAAGTCAGCTGTAATGTAAACTGAACAGTGTTAAGTTAACCTGACTCATTTCAAACACTGAGCAATCTTAGTCTGAGAGTATAACTTTTTGTGCAGATGTAAAAATCTTAGATAAAATGCCTCCTGGTATCTGCAAAGTACTTGCATAAAGGGGCAGTAAATTGGAATGTAATTAAAATATATCTATATTAATAAAAAAAAATCTTATCTGCCAAAAGGCACCTACCATTTGTGTATTGAGGAGGAAACATTTCTGCATGGATTAAGTATAGAATTTCTACAGCATTGTCAAATAATCATAAATACACTGCTGCATATTGAAATCCAAAATTGCACAAAGAAATAAAAAACATTTACTAAGTAAGTCCTACCTCTTCTGCAAATGAAAGTGATCTGCTGTCTGACTCAGGCACACACTGTACAAACTGAAGTGCCATCTGACTCAGGCACACACTGTACAAACTGAAGTGCCAAGTCCGTCAATTGCACTCAAACAAATGCATTTACCTTCAACTCATAATACGCCTGCTACTCCCAACATGTGCAAAGAGCCACACTATATCCCTTATAGCTCACACAAGAGTTAGCATGCCACTTGTAATCTAGCCCTAAGATGGGTTCTGATTGTACTTACGTCACTGATTGAGCTTGTTAGGGTTCAATGAAAATCATTAGGCAAATACACAAGGCAATCATGAGAGAGGCCCTGCTTATGAGATATATTTGTAAATGAAAGAAGAAGTGAAATATGGCAGATTGCTAGATGCTTGGCAAGTGAAAGAAGGGAAAGAGATTCTGTGCCTGTGAAAAATAAGATACACAGACTTTCTTTCATGCATGGGACTTGCACCCATGTGTCTCTCCGGGAATCACAAGAAATCTTTAAGAAATCTTTCAAAATGTAAGTTGTTTGCAACCATGATGTGTACAGACTGGCTTTGCAGCATTCCCCAGAGGCAGAAGCTCATATACTATATATCTCTCATTCACCAAGGAAGACATCTTTGTTTAATGCTGCTTATTTCCTGATATATTTTGCCTACATGTTTGAATTTTTATAAGTGGAAAAATACACTTAAATTCTTTTTTTTACCCCTCCAGGTAGGGCAGTATTAGTGCAGGGCTTGGTTGCTGATTTTGAACACACATAATTAGTCCTAGCACAGAATGAATCAACCTTAATAACAGGAGGACCATTGAATGCACCATTGGTATACTCAGATCGAAGGTCTTGGGCATTTTGTGGGACCCAGAAGTATATCAATAATATTATTGTACATTATTACTGTACAGCCACTAGTATACTATTGAAGTCACTGTGCCATTTTTAGCATTTGATTGGTTCCTCATGTGCTATTGCAGAGATAACATAATTTATGTAAGAACTGATAAATTAATTTCTTTCATATTGGCAAGAGTCCATTAGCTAGTGACATATGGGATATACAATCCTACCAGGAGGGGCAAACCTCAAAATGCCTATAAATACACCCCTCACGACACTTACAATTTAGTTTAATGAATAGCCAAATAGTGGGGTGATAGAAAAAGGAGTAAAAAGCATCAAAAAAGGAACGGGAAATATAATTGTGCTTTATACAAAAAAACATACCCACAATAAAAAGGGTGGGTCTTATGGACTCTTGCCAATATGAAAGAAATGAATTTTTCAGGTAAGTTCTTACATAAATTATATTTTCTTTCATGTAATTGGCAAGAGTCCATGAGCTAGTGACGTATGGGATAGTAATACCCAAGATAAGGAACTCCCCAGAAGAGTCACTAGAGAGGGAGGGATAAAATAAAAACAGCCATTTTCCGCTGAAAAATTAAATCCACAACCAAAAGAATAAGTTTTTCTTATAATTGAAAAGAAAAAAACTTAAAACATAAGCAGAGGAACCAAACTGAAACAGCTGCCTGAAGAACTTTTCTACCAAAAACTGCTTCCGAAGAGGCAAATACATCAAAACGGTAGAATTTAGTAAATGTATGCAAAGGAGACCAAGTCGCTGCTTTGCAAATCTGATCAACTGAAGCTTCATCCTTAAAAGCCCACGAAGTGGAGACTGATCTTGTAGAATGAGCCGTGATTCTCTGAGGCGGGGCCTGACCCGACTCCACATAAGCCTTATTAATCAAAAGCTTTAACCAAGATGCCAAGGAAATGGCAGAAGCTTTCTGACCTTTCCTAGAACCAGAAAAGACAACAAATAGACTAGAAGTCTTCCTGAAATCTTTAGTAGCTTCAACATAATATTACAAAATTCTTACAACATGCAGAGAATGTAAGGATCTCTCCAAAAAATTCTTAGGATTAGGACACAAAGAGGGGACAACAATTTCCCTATTAATGTTGTTAGAATTCACAACTTTAGGTAAAATTTTTAATGAAGTCAGCAAAACTGCCTTGGCTTGAAGAAAAATCAGAAAAGGTGACTCACAAGAAAGAGCAGCTAATTCAGAAACTCTTCTAGCAGAAGAGATAGCCAAAAGGAACAACACTTTCCAAGAAAGTAGTTTAATATCCAAAGAATGCATAGGCTCAAAAGGATTAGCCTGTAAAGTTCTCACAACCAAATTAAGACTCCAAGGAGGAGAGATTGATTTAAAGACAGGCTTGATATGGACCAAAGCCTGAACAAAACAGTGAATATCAGGAAGTTTAGCAATCTTTTTGTGAAATAAAACAGAAAGAGCAGAGATTTGTCCCTTCAAGGAACTTGCAGACAAACCTTTATCCAAATCATCCTGAAGAAGCTGTAAAATTCTAGGAATTCTAAAAGAATGCCAGGAGAATTTATGAAAAGAACACCATGAAATATGAGTCTTCCAAACTCGATAATAAATTTTCCTAGAAACAGATTTACCAGCCTGTAACATAGTATCAATCACTGAGTCAGAGAAACCTCTATGACTAAGCACTAAGCATTCAATTTCCATACCTTCATGATTGATTTGAATAATGATTTGAGATCCTGATGGAAAAACGGTCCTTGAGACAGAAGATCTGGTCTTAAAGGAAGTGGCCATGGTTGACAACTGGATATCCGGACAAGGTCCGCATATCAGAACCTGTGAGGCCATGCTGATGCTACCAGAAACGCAAACAAATGTTCCATGATGATCTTGGAGATCACTTTTGGAAGAAGAACTAGGGGCGGGAAGATATAAGCAGGTTGGTAAAACCAAGGAACTGCTAATGCATCCATCGACTCCGCCTGAACATCCCTGGACCTGGACAGGTACCTGGGAAGTTTCTTGTTCAGATGCGAAGCCATCAGATCTATATCTGGAAGACCCCACATCTGAACAATCTGAAAAAAACACACATCTGGATGGAGTGAATCTGACGACTGAGATAATACGCTTCCCAATTGTCTACACCTGTGATATGTACCGCAGAAATTAGACAAGAGCTGTATTCCGCCCAAACAAGTATCCAAGATACTTCTTTCATAGCCAGGGGACTGTGAGTCCCACCCTGATGATTGACATATGCCACAGTTGTGACATTGTCTGTCTGAAAACAAAAGAATGGTTCTCTTTTCAATAGAGACCAAACCTGAAGAGCCCTGAAAATAGCATGGAGTTCTAAAATATTGATTAGTAACCTCGCCTCTTGAGATTTTCAAACCCTTTGTGCTGTCAGAGATCCCCAGACAGCTCCCCAACCTGAAATACTTGCATCTGTTGTGATTACAGTCCAGGTTGGATGAACAAAGGAGGCCCCTTGAACTAAACGATAGTGGTCTAACAACCAAGTCAGAGAGAGTTGAACGGGATTTAAGGATATTGATTGTGATATCTTTGTATAATCCCTGCACCATTGATTCAGCATACAAAGCTGGAGAGGTCTCATATGAAAACGAGCAAAGGGTATCGCGTCCGATGCTGCTGTCATGAGACCTAAAACTTCCATGCACAAAGACACTGAAGGGAATGACTGAGACTGAGGGTTCCAAGAAGCTGAAACCAATTTTATTTAATCTGTTAGAGACAGAGTCATGGACACTGAATCTATCTGGAAACTTAAAAAGGTGACCCTTGTCTGAGGAATCAAGGAACTTTTTGGTAAATTGATCCTCCAACCATGTCTTTGAAGAAACAACACTAGTTGATTTGTGTGAGATTCTGCAAAATGTAAAGACTGAGCTATTACCAAGATATCGTCCAAATAAGGAAACACTGCAATACCTTGCTCTCTGATTACAGAGAGTAGGGCACCGAGAACCTTTGAAAAATTTCTGGGAGCTATCGCTAGGCCAAATGGAAGAGCGACAAATTGAAAATGCTTGTCTAGAAAATAGAATCTCAGAAACCGATAGTGATCTGGATTATTCGGAATGTGAAGATATGCATCCTGTAAGTCTATCGTAAACATATAATGACCTTACTGAACAAAAGGCAGAATAGTCCTTATAGTCATCCTTTTGAAAGTTGGCACTCTTACAAAACGGTTCAAAATTTTCAGATCCAGAACTGGCCTGAATTAATTTTCTTTCTTTGGGACAATGAATAGATTTGAATAAAACCCCAGACCCTGTTCCTGAAATGGAACTGGTATAATTACCACTGAAAGCTCTAACTCTGAAACACAATTCAGAAAAGCCTAAGCCTTCACTGGATTTGCTGGAACGCGTGAGAGAATAAATCTTATCACAGGAGGTCTCATTCTGAATCATATTCCATAACCTAGAGAGAAAATGCTCTGAATCCATTGATTTTGGACAGAATCTGCCCAAATGTTCTGGAAAAAATTTAATCTGCCCCCACCAGCTGAACTGTAATGAGGGCCACACCATCATGCAGACTTGGGGGCTGGCTTTGGTTTCTTAAAAGGCTTGGATTTATTCCAACATGAAGAAGACTTCCAATTGGAACCAGATTCCTTGGGGGAAGGATTTGGTTTCTGTTCTTTATTCTGTCGAAAGGAACGAAAATGATTAGAAGCTTTAGATTTACCTTTAGATGTTTTATCCTGAGGTAAAAAACTCTCTTCCCCCCAGTGACAGTTGAAATACTGTAATCCAACTGAGAACCAAATAAATTGTTACCTTGGAAAGAAAGAGATAGTAATCTAGACTTAGATACCATGTCAGCATTTCATTATTTGAGCCACAAAGCTCTTCTAGATAAAATAGCTAAAGACATAGATTTAACATCAATTTTGATGGTTTAAAAAATAGCATCACAAATAAAATGATTAGCAAGTTGAAGCAAGCGAACATTGATAGAAAAATCAGAATCTGTTTCCTGTTGAGCTAAGCTTTCCAACCAGAAGGTTGATGCAGCTGCAACATCAGCTATAGAAATTGCAGGCCTGAGAAGATAGCCAGAAAATAAATAAGCTTTCCTTAGTTAAGATTCAAGTTTCCTATCTAAATTATCCATAAAAGAAGTACTATCTTCCATAGGGATAGTAGCACGTTTGGCAAGAGTATACATAGCCCCATCAACTTTGGGGATTTTTTCCCAAAACTCCAATCTAGCTGCTGGTAAAGGATACAACTTTTTAAACCTAGAAGATGGAATAAAAGAAGTACCAGGCCTATTCCATTCCTTTGAAATCATATCAGAAATAGCATCAGGAACTGGATAAACCTCTGGAGTAACCACAGGAGGTTTATAAACAGAATTTAAACGTTTACTAGTTTTAATATCAAGAGGACTAGTTTCCTCAATATCCAAAGTAATTAACACTTCTTTCAACAAGGAACGAATATACTCCATCTTAAAGAGATAAGTAGATTTGTCAGTGTCAATATCTGAGGTAGGATCTTCTAAATCAGATAGATCCTCATCAGAGAAGGATAATTCAGTATGTTTTTGGTCATTTGAAAATTCATCATCTTTATGAGAAGTTTTAAAAGACCTTTTACGTTTATTAGAAGGCGGAATGGCAGCCAAAGTCTTCTGAATCGCATAAGCAAAAAAATCTTTTATATTCACAGGGATATCATGTACATTAGATGTTGAAGGAACAACAGGCATTGTACTAGTACTGATGGATAAATTCTCTGCATGTAAAAACTTATCATGACAACTGTTACATACTACAGCTGGACATATAATCTCCGCTAACTTACAACAGATACACTTATCTTTGGTAGAACTGTTATCAGGCAGCAGGAATCCAACAGTGGTTTGTGAGACAGGATCAGATTGAGACATCTTTCAAATGTAAGAGAAAAAAACCCCATATAAAGCAAAATTATCAATTTCCTTATATGGCAGTTTCAGGAATGGGAATAAAATGCAAACAGCATAGCCCTCTGAGCATAGAAAAAAGGCAAGAGGCATATAGGAAGTGGGGTTTAAATAATAAAATTATTTGGCGCCAAGTATAATGCGCAACGCAAAATGAAAATTTTTGACTCTAACAACATCCGGAAATGATGCGACTCGCGTCATAGCAGATGCAACCTTGTGCAAGGAAACCTGGCGTCAACTAAGACACCGGAAATGACGAATTTGCGTCACTGAATGTACCTTCGTGCCAGAAAAAAATCTTGCGCCAAGAATGACGCAATAAATATCAGCATTTTGCGGCTTCGCAAGCCTAAATTTTGCCAACGAAAATTAATGAAAACAGTCAATTTTGAAGAAAAGACTATACCCCAGGTAAGAAAAATAACTTCCTAAATATGTTTTTCCCAATTTTGAAACTGATAGTCTGCAAAAGGAAATATACATAAACCTGACTCATGGCAAAGTACAATACATATGCTTAGAACTTTACATTAATACATAAAGTGCCAAACCATAGCTGAGAGTATCTTTAAGAAATAAAAACATATTTACCGAATGACACCCATTCACATATAGCAGATAGCCAAACCAGTACTGAAACAGTTATCAGTAGAGGTAATGGAATATGAGAGTATGTAATGTCCCTTTAAGACATTCCACTCCCACTATCTACCTGCCTATAAAACCTCACTTCCTGGACTCACCTTTGCTTGATTATTTTGTTCTTTCATGGAAATCAGTTCCTTGTAAGCATACCTCTGAAGATCAAGTGTCCTATTGAATCTTTATCCTACCTTAACTCGCTGAGTTAACTTTGCAAATACAGCCTAAAGAATCTACAGCCATTCCTTGCTACTGTTTGTTATACAACTACAGTGTTTCACTTATTCAGCTGTTTCAAGATCCGTTACTCTAACTCTGTTTATAGCAACTTCCTACCGTGCCGCGCTGAAGCGCATCTCAACAAATCACCTGTGAGGTAACCTGCCATCTCACGCTCTGCTATTGCTCACTCACCAGTGAGAACGGAACCGCTCCATATCACGCATCACGGAAGGTACAGTCACAGCTGCATCTGCAGCTCTCAGTCTCACTTGATTGCCGAACAGAAGCACTACACTATCTGACTTCACGGAGGAAGTAGTTCCGGCACAAACCGCTAACACAGCTCATCTCACACCACACTGCCAAAGTTTCACTAACCGCAAGTATTGTTATCAACTGCTTGATACTTTGTTTGTTGGCTCAATTGGTTGCCATTTCTCAACATATATTGTATTATCAAGAGAATCTTTATATAACTTCAAGCTACACTCTTCAGGGCATTGAATATGAACTCATGTGTTTAATCAAGTTTACTTGCTACAATCCTAGTTTTGATACTTCTTATTTAAACCTTTATCAAAGTTGATACAAGGTTTCATTTTGCACCATTTTCCAGTTGCATAACTGAACTCATATATTTCTCTAGTGATTCTTTTACTGTGAGTTAACTCTTGATAAACCGCTGATTCTATAAACACTAAGTGCTCATATATATCACTTGGTTTTCAGAACCAGCTACAAACATAATTTTTCTATTGAAAGAGAAACAGATTTCTTACAGAGTATATCGTCGATCTGAAAAGGGAGGTAGCAGATGAATCTCTACGACCATTAACAGAGAACCTATGAAAAGATTTCCTGTGAGGAAAACCATAGAATTCAATAGGTAATACTCTCTTCACATCCCTCTGACATTCACTGTACTCTGAGAGGAATCGGGCTTCAAAATGCTGAGAAGCGCATATCAACAAAGAAAATCAAGCACAAACTTACTTCACCACCTCCATATGAGGCAAAGTTTGTAAAACTGAATTGTGGGTGTGGTGAGGGGTGTATTTATAGGCATTTTGAGGGTTGGGAAACTTTGCCCCTCTTGGTAGGATTGTATATCCCATACGTCACTAGCTCATGGACTCTTGCCAATTATATGAAAGAAATAGGGGTTTGCAGTGTAATTAAGTGCTTTATATATTAGAGTCAGGGTTTGTATTATTCAAGTGGATTGCTTGGCTCAGCAGAATGCATGTATCTTTAATAGTATAACATTGTTGCAAATAAATCTGTTACCTTGTTCTTAAGACAACACCATCATCCCCAGCCCACCTTAATATGTTCTTATGGAAAGAAGACGATTTTATGATGGAGACCATGAAAACAAGGTCAATTTGATGACAAAAGTAAATTGGAATTTTATTTTTTATTTTGTGCTCTATCTGACTCATGAAAGTTTAATTTGGATTTACATGTCTCTTTAATTGAAAGCTCTCTATAATGAATTGATAATATAACTCTGCTTAATCAAAACATCTAAATAATAAACTCTTTAAAGTAATTATTTTTATGTGAAATGTGTTCAGTGCTGTGTTTGTTGCATAGCATTTTTTTTACAAGAATTTCCCCTAAATTGGGGATCCCCTTATAAAATAGAGCACCAGAGTTCCTAGAGAAATAGTTGATTGACTCTGTACTTGTGGTTAGAGACCGTCATTACAGGAAATAGCATTAAAGAAACACATTTCTCATATATTTAAGATTTTAGTGGATTGAACCTTGTTTTTCATTGCATATATAAGTAAGGCAGAAGCAAGCAGACACGCAGACAGGTCTCTCAAATCAATACAACTAGAAAGTAAAATTAAATTATATTTATTTAAGACATTTGTATGTAAGGTATATATCAGCAGTTAAGAAATGCATTGCAAGAACTCCAAAATAAGGGCATGGTTCCATTGAGCCTTAAAAACTGGAGATAGAGCCATAAACTACCGAAGTGGCCAACAGCTAAAAGTAATTTATGCTCCATTTTAGTACCAGGTTTCCATTCAAACATTTTGCACATTGTGTGTAGTTGCTCTTTACATGTAGGTGTAAGTTAACGTTGTGTTAACGCTTTCATCTGATGTTGGATTTCTTGAAAATCAATTAGTTGCTATGGTAACCCCACCTTACACTATAAAATTTGCGTTTAACGTCTGCGCTCCTTACCTGTGCTTACCTCTAAAGAGAAACAAAAACAAAGATACACTTATTTATAATACATATTTTTTTAACTATAAGCAAATTACATTTTTTATTATAATTATATTTTCCACTTTATGAATATATGTAATATGTATTGCTGCCCTAGGCATAGGTCTAGTTTAAATTTTTTAGATATGTGCTTGCATATATTTGTTATAGGTAAATACATAGGGGCATATGTATCAAGCTCCGAAAGGCAGTTATGAAGCAGCGGTCACAAAGACCGCTGCTCCATAACCTGTTCGCCTGCTCTGAGCAGGCGGACACACATCGCAACAATACAACCCGATCGAGTACGATCGGGTTGATTGACACCCTCCTGCTGGCAGCCCATTGGCCGCGAGTCTGCAGGGGGTGGCGTTGCACCAGCAGCTCTTGTGAGCTGCTGGTGCAATGATGAATACGGCGAGCATATTGCTCGCCGTATTCAGCGAGGTCTGGCGGACCTGATCCGCACTGGCGGATCAGGTCCGCCAGACTTTCATAACTAGAGGCCATAGTGATATTTCTATAAGAACATAAGTGCAAATATTCCTATACATGGAACAACAATCAAGATTACATATTTCAATTTTTTTCTACATTGAAAGACTTGCAGTATTTGCAAATTTTAAAATTTTAATGGGAAATAGGTCTCAAAAAGCTAATTTTTCCTCTTTTGCACCTAGTTGAGCTGGGTGTAATTTTTCAATGTATTGACAGCCTCCAACAGTGTATTAAAGGGAGAGTCTACTCTACACCGGAATTGTTATTGTTTAAAAAGATAGATAATCCCTTTATTACCCATTCCCCAGTTTTGCATAACCAACACAGTTATATTAATACACTTTTTACCTCTGTGATTACCTTATATTTAAGCCTCTGCAGACTGCCCCCTTATTTCAGTTCTTTTGACAGACTTGCATTTTAGCCAATCAGTGCTGACTCCTAGGTAACTCCATGGGTGTGAGTACAATAGTATCTATATGGCACACATGAACTAATGCCCTCTAGTTGGGAAAAACTGTAAACATGCATTCAGATAAGAGGCGGCCTTCAAGGGTTTAGAAATTAGCATATAAGCCTACCTAGGTTTAGCTTTCAACTAAGAATACCAATAGAGCAAAGCAAAATTAAAGATAAAAGTAAATTAGAAAGTTGTTTAAAATGGCATGTTTATTTTTGACTAGACTGTCCCTTTAACGGTTTGCCCTTTCATCGGAAACCTGGTATAAGTTAATGCTTAAAGGATTCCAAAACTTTTTGTTTTTTATTATAACCGCACTACAAATTTCATATAACAATCAATATTATATCATTAATCACCTACTCACTCCAACAAAACGGCTCTATATTTTAAAATATCATTTTTATTTTCCCTGATTAAGTTACTCAGTCCAACCCTCAAATATGGGCTGTACAAGAGGAAAAGAAATCTCCAATCAAATGCCGATTTTATGAATATCATTAAGTAACGATTTCTTCTCACTGCGCATGCGTACTCCGATCGTGAACCTCACTCAAGTGCATATCCAGCTGATGTAAACGATGATGCTTCAGAAGCTAGCACATGTGCATTGCGGCAATCTGCTATAAAGTGTATTCATTTTGCGATTACTGATAACTTTTTTGAGGGGTTTAGTGTCCCTTTAACAGCTTCTTATGCTTTCTATTGGACGTGGAAATATTAAGGTATATCACAACATCAGAAGCAGTCGATAAAATTGCTTCTCACACTATATTTATCGGTTTTCGATCTCGCAGAAACCTAATTACGGCTTAATGGAAATGAGCCCTAAGAATTTTAAATGCATTTAAAACTGTCATTTTGCAGAGTTTTGGTATTGCAAGGCAGTCCTGGGAAACACCCTTTGAAAAGCTTGGTGGAATTCACGTACCTGGTTTTTGTTTCTTTTGACAGAGACTGCACTAAGGTGAAACCAGTGACTGTAGGATTCAGTTAGCCATTACCTCTAGGGGAAGTGAAAAGCACAATTAGCCTTGATATATTACAGCAATAAGGGGCAGAATAAATAATGGCCATACACTGTGATCTTTTACTATGTTTGTGTTTAGTGTCCCAACTTTAATGTGTTCCCAATTGTTTATTGCAACTGCTGGAGTTTATACAATTGTTTCCAAACAGGTCATTTACCTTTATTTTGATGTTTGAAATAGCTGTATTTGCTTTTAGAAACCAACATCTATCCTGAAAATATGAATAACTAATTATAGCACTGAGAAAAGAGACAGAGATTTTTAAATGTGAAATAGTTGGTTGTGTTGAGCTATAATTGGCATTCCAATAATTAACTATGTTTATACATAAATAACTTAGCAGGTCTGTTTTACCTGCAGGCTCAGCCTATTTTTATGGATATGTCCTTGAAAATAAACATGAAGGAACAATTTGCCATACATTTAATACTCTGCTGTAGGCATAACACATAATTTGGATCACTAAGGGGAACAAAATGTACAGTACAGTGTCCATTTAAAGGGACATTAAACACTACAAGACATTTTTTTTTATACATAGTATTGAGGACAATTATTCCCCACCTCCCTCTAATCATGAGTGCCATCATATTGTAATCTTTGTAGTCTTTTCCTACATTCCAGTGCGGAAGTGTTTGCACATGTGCAGTAACTCTCCTTCTGATACCTGTAGTGTAACCTAATTCCCATAATGACAGCACCAATTATTAGAGCGAGGGGCATGAAATGCATTTAGTGTTTAGGGTTCTTTTATGTTTAAAGAAGAATTGGTATTAAATATAAATACTTTTAAATAAAGTTTTGCTCATAGCTGTATCATTGTCCAGAACAGAAAGCAAAAGAAGATTTGAAATTCTCCTATTCAAGTTTAAAATTAAAGATGTTCATCGCTTTTTTTTTCTTTCATTTTTTTGTACTCTAAGGTCTCAGAATTTCTACAGGTGAGATTACTATGCACTTAAAAGGACATAGTACTTTAGTGTTTTTCTCTAAGGTATATGAAAGAACAGCAGTTGAAGCTGATGTAAAGGCTGTTTACTATCCTGCATGCTTGCATACAATCTATCCTGGCTGATACATATAATTCTCACACAAAAAGTAATACTCTATTGTGCTGTGTGTGCCAGTGTTATCTTTTGTTTAACGTGTGGAAATAAAGAACAGATACTAATATAATAATAATCATAGTAATAATAATAAAGACTCAAAATCAGATTGGTCATCTGTCTCTGCAGCCAATATGATGGTCACATTTCCATGTCAGATCAGACCCTTGACCCTAAAGCCCTCCTGTCAGCCTGTAGCCATATCAGAGCTCATGTCACCTAGACGTAAAGTTCCGCTAACGACTCCAAAGTTGTTGTCTGTTGGTTTAGGTTTCCTAGCATGTAGTGTGTTGTTTCTCAAGAGCTGTGCATGGTGCCTGTGTTTAGGAAGTGAAAAGGAGGGTGATGCTGGCCTGATTGCCTCCTGCATGACGGAAATGTGAGAAGGGTGGAACCAAAGGCTTTGTCAGTCCTCCATGTGCCATTAAAGATGATTCCAAGTGCCACAAGGGGCACGTGCCATAGGTTGCTGAGCCCTGATATAGAAACTTTTAAAATGTACATGAAATTGAATCGATCATCCCCACATAATTGATCTTTTCCACTACACAAATGTGTTGAAATGTCTTGAAATTAATAAATAGTATTAATTAATGAAATGGCAGGTCATTATGTACCTGTGCCAAATAATAACAAATGTAGTTTCTCTAATGATCAGTAAAATGCATGTAGACGCAAGAATATTGTATTGATTTGCATGACAATCTTTAAAGCATTTCCTTTTGGGCACTATCATAGATCCTTAAAGGGATATTCCAGTCAAAATTTAAATGCATATAGATGGATCCCATCTTTGAATAGAAACATATTTGCAATATACATGTACTGGCAAAAATGCTTCTAGTAAAAGTTATTGCTGTTTTAGTGTTAACATTTTTCTCTGCATGTGCATGTGAAGCATAGCTAGATATTCTCAGTGCACTAGCATTTTAAATACTGCAGCTGCTCAGAACACCAGTGTGGCTTGTATCATGTCAGCAATTAACAAATTGAGTCCTTACAAGATTGTGTAAGCACCTCTCTGAGCAAGTGCTGTGTTTTAAATGCTGGTGCACGGTGCATACTTAAATACACATTTGAAACAGCTATAGCTTTTATTAGAAGCATTTTTGCTAATGCATGTGTATTGCAAAAATGCTTCTATTCAAAACTGGAATGTCCATTTTAGGCAATCAGGATTCCTTTGCTCAGTGCATCACATGGCCGTTTAATGTTTTTTCAAACCCATTTTATATCATGCAAAAACAACCCAATTTATATTGTACTTTTTAAATGAATTCATGTTCGTATTTCTTAATTCCTTTCAATGGGACAATTTAACAGTGCTGTGTCAAACACTTTTTTGGCAGCTTGTCAGAGAAGTTTTGCACTTTTCATATCTTTTGAAAACACATTCTGACGTCTTTTGAGCTGAAGAAATGCACTTTATATTGTAACATTTTGTGCAGAAATGCAGTAGAGATCAGCAGATGGTCATGCCATGACTCTTTGCATGTGTTTTTCATATGTTTCTTGTTTGGTCTATAGGTTATAAAAATTGTGTTTAAAAATAGTCGACCACAGTGCATTTTTGTTAGCAGCAAGTTTTCTTGTGATAAAAGAATATTTTTCTAAACAGTATGACACCTTGTGATTTTGCTGTTGTTGTTTAATAGGTTCTGTATCCTTTGCTCTTTCAACATCTTTAGCTGCAATTGAGTTAATTGAGTCTTTTTTGGACTTCTTGTTGACTGACTGTAAGTATAAGATATCGGTTGTCTTAGCTGAAGTGCATGAAAGAAACTGTTGTGTAAAAAATCTATAATTTAGCTGTGTACATGTGCAACTCAGTGTACAGATCTTTCTTTAAATTTAATATCAGGTAGATGTTATGCGCGTTAACGGGTTTTTAATGAACGCAACAAAAGCTGCGTTATTTCACCCTCCATAGCGCTGACATTACAAGTTTTGAAACAGCCTGCTTGTGTGCGATATGGTTGTGTTAAGCTCCATACCACACAAAATACAAGCGCGGTTTTGACGTGCTTGTGCACGCTTTTCCCATAGACATCAATGAGGAGAGCGGGTTAGAAAAAAACCTAACACCTGCGATTGCGGAAAAAAAAGCTCCGTAACGCAGCCCCATTGATGTCTATGGGGAAAAAAAATGTAACGTTTAAACCTAACACCCTGACATAAACCACACGTCTAAACACCCCTAATCTGCTGCCCCCGACATCGACGACACCTACATAAACTTAATAACCCCTAATCTGCCACTCCCGATATCGCCGCCACCAAAATAAATCTATTAACCCCTAGTCTGCTGCTCCCGATATTGCGCCACTATGCTAAAGTTATTAACCCCTATTCCCCTGCACCCCAACATCGCTCACACTATAATAGATCTATTAACCCCTATTCTGCCGCTCCCTGACATCGCCACCACTAAATAAAGCTATTAACCCCTAAACCTCTGGCCTCCCACATCACTACCACTAAATAAACCTATTAACCCCTAAACCTCCAGCCCCCCACATCGCAAAAACCTAAATTAAACTATTAACCCCTAAACCTAACCCAAAACCTAACACTAATCCTAACACCCCCTAACTTTAACATAATTAAAATAGAGCTAAATTAAAGTTACAATTATTAACTAAATAATACCTATTTAAAACTAAATACATACTTACCTGTGAAATAAAACCTAAGCTAGCTACAATATAACTAATAGTTATATTGTAGCTAGCTTAGGTTTTATTTTTATTTCACAGGTAAGTTTGTATGTATTTTAACTAGGTAGACTAGTTAGTAAATAGTTATTAACTATTTACTAACTACCTAGTTAAAATAAATACAAACTTACCTATGGAATAAAAATAAAACCTAAGCTGCCTTACACTAAAACCTAACATTACAAAAATAAACACACGAAAATATCCAAAACAGTTAAACGTATTCCTATTCTAATACCCTGTTTAAAAAACAAAACAAAAACAAAATAAAAAAGCCTAATCTTTAATAAACTACCAAGGGCCCTTAAAAGGGCCTTTTGTAGGGCATTGCCCTAAAGATAACAGCTCTTTTCCTATTAAAGAAAAACAAACACCCAATAACAGTAAAAAAAAACCACCCCCCAAACCTACAAAATAAAAATAAAGTAAAACCTAATCTACCCATTGCCCTGAAATGGGCATTGGTATGGGCATTGCCCTTAAGAGGGCATTCAGCCCTTTTATGAAATGCCCAACCCCTAATCTAAAAATAAAAACCCACCCTAAAACAAAAAAAAAAAAACATTACACAAAATAACAAATTAATTATCCAAAATAATAACAATTATTCCTATTCCTATTCTAATGCCCATTTTTTTTTAAAACCCCCCCAAATAAAAGAAACCTAATCTAGAATAAACTACCATTAGCCCTTGAAATGGCCTTTTGCAGGGCATTGCCCTAAAGATATCAGCTCTTTTTCTAAAAAAAATAAAAACACCAACTAACACTACAAACCCCAAACCCACAAAATAAAAAAAAACTATCTAAAAAACCTAATCTACCATGAAAAGGGCATTTGTATGGGCATTGCCTTGAAAAGGACATTCAGCTCTTTTGCTGCCCTTAAAAGGGCATTCAGCTCTTTTAAGAGTGTCCACCCTAATCTAAAAAAAATAAAACCCAAACTAAAATACCCTAACACTAACCGCTCTTTAGGTACTCACAGTTGTTGAAGTCCCGTTTGAACAATGTTTATCCTGACGGCTCGATCTTCATCCAGGTGGCATCTTCATCAAGTCGGCTCCATCTTCATCCCTCGTGGGACCGGCATCTTCTTCATCCCTGCGGAGGCGGAGCAGGTGGATGCGCAGAGGCAGAGGTCCAGGCAGAGGTCCAAGTCAGAGGTCCAGGCAGAGGTCCAATGCGGAGGTTCAGGCGGAGGTCTATCGATTGTCCACCGCACACTGAGGATTGAAATGCAAGGTACCCCTTTTACTACTCTGCCTCCGCAGGGATGAAAAAGATGCCGGTCCCGCGATGGATAAAGATGGAGACACCTGGATGAAGACTTCTCGCTGCCTGGATGTCTGGACTTCAGCAACTGTGAGTGGATCTTTGGGGTTAGTGTTAGGATTTTTAAAACTTTTTTGGGTGTTTTTTTTTTTTAGTTTAGGGTTTGAGCTTTTCTTAAAAGAGCTAAATGTGCTTTTTAGGGCAATGCAAAAGAACAAAATGCCCCTTTAAAGGCAATGCCCATACAAATACCCTTTTTAGGGCAATGGGTAGCTTAGGTTTAGATAGTTTTTTTATGTTGTTGGTTTGGGGGGTTGGGGGTTTGTAATGTTAGTATTTTTTTCAGGTTAAAGAGCTGTTTAACTTAGGGCAATGCCCTACAAAAGGCCCTTTTAAGGGCTATTGTATGCTTATTCTAGAATAGTTTTTTTATTTTGGGGTGTTTTTTTTATATATATAGCGCTGGTATTACGAGTTCAAAAAAAGACGGTGTTTGCGGGCGATATGGTTGCGTTGAGCTCCATACTGCACACAAATACCAGCACTGCTTTGAGCTGCTGTTACGTGCTCGATTTCCCCATAGACAACAATTGGGAGAGCCGGCTAAAAAAAAGCCTAACACCTGCAATCACGGAGCGTAAAGCTCTGTAACGTAGCCCAATTGATGTCTATGGAGAATTTTTGTTTATGTTTAAACCTAACCCCCTAACATAAACACCGAGTCTAAAACACCCCTAACAGTTATTAACCCCTAATCTGTTGCTCCCGAAATCGCTGCCACTATATTAAAGTTATTAACCCCTAATCTGTTGCCCCCAAAATTGCCGCCACCTAACTACATGTATTAACCCCTAATCTGCTGCCCCAATGTCGCTGCCACCTACCTACAGTTATTAACCCCTAATCTGCCACTCCCGTTATCGCCACCACCTACATTACTGTTATTAACCCCTAATCTGCTGCCCCCAAAATCGCTGCAACCTAACTACACTTATTAACCCCTAATCTGCTGCCCTCAATGTCGCCGCCACTATACTAAAGTTATTAACCCCTAAACCTAACCCTAAGTCTAACCCTAACCCTAATGTAACCCTAACCCTAACACCCACTAACTTTAACATAATTAAAATAATTCCAAATAAAAATTACAATTAATAACTAAATTATTCCTATTTAAAACTAAATACTTACCTGTGAAATAAAA
The DNA here is from genome assembly GCF_027579735.1 of Bombina bombina. Lineage (NCBI taxonomy): Eukaryota > Metazoa > Chordata > Amphibia > Anura > Bombinatoridae > Bombina > Bombina bombina. The sequence goes on from NC_069503.1 coordinate 212,105,368, forward strand.
CCTAAGGTAGCTACAATATATATATATATCTAGCTTATGTTTTATTTTTATTTCACAGGTAAGTTTGTATTTATTTTAACTAGGTATTTGTATTTATTTTAACTATTTACTAACTACCTAGTTAAAGTAAATACAAACTTACCTGTAAAATAAAACTTAACCTGTATTACAGTAAAACCTAACATTACACTAAAATTAAATAAATTACATTAATCAAATACAATTAACTAAATTACAACCCCCCCCACTAAATTACACAAAATAAAAAATAAATATTTAAATATTTAAACTAATTACTCCTAATCTAATAGCCCTATCAAAATAAAAAGCCCCCCAAAATAATAAAACCCCTAGCCTAAACTAAACTGCCAATAGCCCTTAAAAGGGCCTTTTGCTGGGCATTGCCCCACATATATCAGCTCTTTTACCTGGCAAATAAAAATACAAACATCCCCCAACAGTAAAACCCACCACCCACACAACCAACCCCCCCAAATAAAATTCTATCTAAAAAACCTAAGCTACCCATTGCCCTGAAAAGGGCATTTGGATGGGCATTGCCCTTAAAAGGGCATTCGGCTCTTTTACATGCCCAAACCCTAAGCTAAAAATAAAACCCACCCAATAAACCCTTAATAAAACCTAACACTAACCCCCGAAGATCTACTTACAGTTTTGGAAGACCAGACATCCATCCTCATCCAGCCAGCGAAGTCCTCATCCACACGGCAAGAATTCCTCAAAGAAGCCGGGAGAAGTCTTCATCGAAGCGGCAAGAAGTCCTCAATGAAGTCGGGAGAAGTCTTCATCCAAGCGGCAAGAAGTCATCATCCAGGCGGGCAGAAGTCTTCATCCAGACGGCATCTTCTATCTTCATCCTTCCGGCGCAGAGCGAGTCCATATTCAAGACATATGTCGTGGAGCATCCTCTTCATACGGTCACAATCAGTCAATAGAATGCAAGCTGAATCCTATTGGCTGATTGGATCAGCCAATAGGATTAAAGCTCAATCCTATTGGCTGATTGCATCAGCCAATAGGATTTTTTAACATTGTATTCCTATTGCTGATAGAATTCTATCAGCATATCGGAATTCAAGGGATGCCATCTTGGATGATGTCCCTTAAAGGGAACCTTCAATGTACGGCTGGGACCGTATGAAGAGGATGCTCCGTGCCTGATGTCTTGAAAATGGGCCGCCCCGTGCTGGATGAATGAAGATAGAAGATGCAGTCTGGATGAAGACTTCTGCCCACCTGGATGATGACTTCTTGCCGCTTGGAAAAAGACTTCTCCCGGCTTCGTTGAGGACTTCTTGCCACTTGGATGAAGACTTCTCCCGGCTTCGTTGAGGACTTCTTGCCGCGTGAATGAGGACTTTGCTGGCTGGATGAGGATGGATGTCCGGTTAGGTTTTATTATGGGTTCATTGGGTGGGTTTTATTTTTAGCTTATGATTTGGGCATGTCAATGAGCTGAATGCCCTTTTAAGGGCAATGCCCATCCAAATGTCCTTTTCAGGGCAATGAGTAGCTTAGGTTTTTTAGATAGAATTTTATTTGGGGGGGGTTGGTTGTGTGGGTGGGTGGTGGGTTTTACTGTTGGGGGGGATGATTGTATTTTTATTTGCCAGGTAAAAGAGCTGATATTTTTGGGACAATGCTCTGCAGAAGGCCCTTTAAGGGCTATTGGCAGTTTAGTTTAGGCTAGTGGTTTTATTATTTTGGGGGGCTTTTTTATTTTGATAGAGCCATTAGATTAGGAGTAATTAATTTAAATATTTGATCATTTCTTTTTTATTTTGTGTGTATTTTAATTATGCTATAGTTAGTGGGTGTTAGGGTTACGTTAGGGTTAGACTTAGGGTTAGGTTTAGGGGTTAATAACTTTAGTATAGTGGCGGCGATATTGGGGGCATCATATTAGGGGTTAATTGGTGTAGTTAGGTGGCGGCGATTTTGGGGGCAGCAGATTAGGGGTTGATAACAGTAATGTAGGTGGCGGCGATATCGGGAGCGGCAGATTAGGGGTTAATAACTGTAGGTAGGTGGCAACGACATTGGGGGCAGCAGATTAGGTGTTAATAATATTTAACTAGTGTTTGCGATGCGGGAGTGCAGCGGTTTAAGGGTTAATATGTTTATTATAGTGGCGGCGATGTCAGGAGCGGCAGATTAGTGGTTAATAATTTTAGTATTTGCGATGCGGCAGGGCCTCGGTTTAGGGGTTTGTAACGTAAAACTTATAACTACTGACTTTAGATGGCGGTACAGATCTTGTAGTTATAGGCTGTACCGCTTACTTTTTGGCCTCCCAGGCAAAACTTGTAATGCCGGCGGTGTGGAAGTCCCATTGAAAAAGGACTTTTTAAAAAGTGTGGTACTTACGTTGCATGACGTCCAAAAAGGTGTGCGGTACAGCTATACCTATAACACCTGTAAAACCAGCGGTAGTGAAAAAGAGCCATTACAATTCTTTTTCACTCATAACGCACAACTAGCTGTTTGTTTGTTAGGTATTATTTAGGTAATAATTGTAACTTTAATTTAGTTCTATTTTAATTATGTTTAAGTTAGGGGGTGTTAGGGTTAGGGTTACGTTAGGGTTAGGGTTAAGTTTAGGTGTTAATATAGTTTAATTTAGGTTGCTGCAATGTGGGGGGCTGGCGGTTTAGGGATTAATAGGTTTATTTAGTGGTAGTGATGTGGGAGGCCAGAGTTTTAGGGGTTAATAACTTTATTTAGTGTCGGTGATGTCGGGGAGCGGCAGAATAGGGGTTAATAGATTTATTATAGTGTGGGCGATGTCGGGGTGCAGGGGAATAGGGGTTAATAACTTTAGTACAGTGGCGGCGATATTGGGAGCGGCAGATTAGGGGTTAATAGCTTTATTTAGGTGGCGGCGATATTAGGAGAGGCAGATTAAGGGTTAATAATATGATGTAGGTGTCGCAGGCAGCAGATTAGGGGTGTTTAGACTCGGGGTTTATGTTAGGGTGTTAGTTTTAAACATTACTTTTTTTCCCCATAGACATCAATGGGGCTGTGTTACGGAGCTTTTCTTTCCACGATCACAGGTGTTAGGCTTTTTTCTGACCCACTCTCCCCATTGATGTCTATGTAATGGCTGCGCTATAGAGGGTTAAATAACGCAACTTTTGTTGCATTCGTTAATTTCCCTATAGCGCGCATAACTCATAATCTATGTGATAGATAGAGCTCCAGCAAGGTCATAAAGCACAAATAAAGGTATCCTCAGAGATGTCAGCTAAAGACACTTCTTAATACAGATCCTAGTAGTGAGGATGGCTAAGATTAATTTAGACAGCTGACGGTTTATCTAGTCTGAACACAGAGCCTCTAATTAACACGACCAGTCATGGCTGCCCCCCAGACATGCCCCTATGCCTTCTGTGCCCATATTTAAGCAGCGATACAGTTATAGAAGAATTATTAGTTTCACTACTCTACATACTACATACACCATACCAGATCTGCTGTCATTAAGCATTTTTTCACCATACTAACCCTCAGTTTATGAAGTACAAATAACATTTTTGAATGCTTAATGACACCTCCTTTAATGTAACATTTTCCTGTTGAGTAAACCTAGGGCTTTTGTATTTGTCCCTTCCGATTTTTTCCCCTTTCATTGTCATTCTGTCTTTCATTTTTCCTCTCACATATAAAAATATAGAGTGAAAACATTCACAAAAATATTTTAAGACTTTGGAAAAACTAATGATCATATATCTAGACAAGTACCAGTAATAAACAAGCATATTTTCTGTAAACATATGGCACAAAGTTGTTAGTGTCACCTATTTTACGCCTAGATTTAGAGTTTTGTCGGTAAAGACCTGTAGTGATGTCGCAAACCTAAAAATTTTGGTTCGCGAACGGCGGACTCGAACTTCCGTAACTGTTCACGAACCGGCGAACCGGGCGAACCGCCATTGACTTCAATAGGCAGGCTAACTTTAAAACCCACAGGGACTCATTCTGGCCACAATAGTGATGGAAAAGTTGTTTCAAGGGGACTAACACCTGGACTGTGGCATGCCGGAAGGGGATCCATGGCAAAACTCCCATGGAAAATTACATAGTTGATAAAGGGCATAAATCACCTAACATTCCTAAATTGTTTGGAATAACGTGCTTTAAAACATCAGGTATGATGTTGTATCGATCAGGTAGTGTAAGGGTTATGCCCGCTTCACAGTAACAGACCAAACTCCCCGTGTAACGCACCAGTTCATTTGCACAACCACGAGATAGATTTGATAGATAGATACATAGATCAATAGATGCAATATACATTTGATAGATACAAATTACATAGATCAATAGATGCAATATACATTTGATAGATATGAATTACATAGATCAATAGATGCAATATACATTTGATAGATACAAATTACATAGATCAATAGATGCAATATACATTTGATAGATACGAATTACATAGATCAATAGAGGCAATATACATTTGATAGATACGAATTACATAGATCACTAGATGCAATATACATTTGATAGATACGAATTACATAGATCAATAGATGCAATATACATTTGATAGATACAAATTACATAGATCAATAGATGCAATATACATTTGATAGATACGAATTACATAGATCAATAGATGCAATATACATTTGATAGATACAAATTACATAGATCAATAGATGCAATATACATTTGATAGATACAAATTACATAGATCTATAGATGCAATATACATTTGATAGATACAAATTACATAGATCAATAGATGCAATATACATTTGATAGATATGAATTACATAGATCAATAGATGCAATATACATATGATAGATACGAATTACATAGATCAATAGATGCAATATACATTTGATAGATACAAATTACATAGATCAATAGAGGCAATATACATTTGATAGATACGAATTACATAGATCACTAGATGCAATATACATTTGATAGATATGAATTACATAGATCAATAGATGCAATATACATATGATATATACGAATTACATAGATCAATAGATGCAATATACATTTGATAGATACAAATTACATAGATCAATAGAGGCAATATACATTTGATAGATACGAATTACATAGATCACTAGATGCAATATACATTTGATAGATACGAATTACATAGATCAATAGATGCAATATACATTTGATAGATACAAATTACATTGATCTATAGATGCAATATACATTTGATAGATACAAATTACATAGATCAATAGATGCAATATACATTTGATAGATACGAATTACATAGATCAATAGATGCAATATACATTTGATAGATACGAATTACATAGATCAATAGATGCAATATACATTTGATAGATACGATTGATAGTTAGATAGATTTGATAGATAAATAGATAGATTTGATAGATATATAATTTCCCAGACAGAGAATTACAAGATGTGCATCCTGGGACCCATGGTAAGGTTACTTCCTTTTGAACAATCGAGTACAGGTTGGAGTCCGGGATTGCCTTTTGTGCAAAGAAATTGTGGCCGGGTACCTTCCACTGCGGGGATCCATGGCAAAACTCCCATGGAAAATTACATAGTTGATAAAGGGCATAAATCACCTAACATTCCGAAATTGTTTGGAATAACGTGCTTTAAAACATCAGGTATGATGTTGTATCGATCAGGTAGTGTAAGGGTTACGCCCACTTCACAGTGACAAACCAAACTCCCCATGTAACGCACCAGTCCATTTGCACAACCACGAGATGGATAGATTTGATAGATAGATACATAGATCAATAGATGCAATATACATTTGATAGATACAAATTACATAGATCAATAGATGCAATATACATTTGATAGATACGAATTACATAGATCAATAGATGCAATATACATTTGATAGATACGAATTACATAGATCAATAGAGGCAATATACATTTGATAGATATGAATTACATAGATCAATAGATGCAATAAACATATGATAGATACGAATTACATAGATCAATAGATGCAATATACATTTGATAGATACGAATTACATAGATCAATAGATGCATTATACATTTGATAGATACGAATTACATAGATCACTAGATGCAATATACATTTGATAGATACGAATTACATAGATCAATAGATGCAATATACATTTGATAGATACGAATTACATAGATCAATAGATGCAATATACATTTGATAGATACAAATTACATAGATCAATAGATGCAATATACATTTGATAGATACGATTGATAGTTAGATAGATTTGATAGATAAATAGATAGATTTGATAGATATATAATTTCCCAGACAGAGAATTACAAGACGTGTGGGTGCGACCCATGGTAAGGTTACTTCCTTTTGCACAATCGAGTACAGGTTGGGGTCCGGGATTGCCTTTTGTGCAAAGAAATTGTGGCCGGGTACCTTCCACTGCGGTGTCCCCTATCAGGGGACGTGTATATGGCATGGATTTTAGGAACCGGGAGATGGATAAAGATGCTTGGACACCCAGTACAGGTCGTTCTCCTTCAGCCTTTTTATACGAGGGTCCCCGACCCTCAACAGGCACGACAGCATGAAAGACCCCATATGCCATGACTTCCTTTTGCACAATCGAGTACAGGTATGGCATAGTTTTTAGGAACCCGGAGATAATTTTTTGGAACCGGGAGATGGAAAAAGATGCTTGGTCGGTCCTCCTACTTCAAATTTGGGGCACTGCGCGTGCAATCTACTGTGCCACCAGATATGAGTGGTGTGTTAAGTAGTACTATTCTTAGCAGTTTAATCTGTCATTCTCGGCTGAGTAGGTTCAGGAGTTTGGAGCATGTGCAAGGTGATGGCTGAGTTAATCTTAGAGGATGTGAAGAGGTGAGTAGGACTCAGTATACCAGAATGGAAACACAGAACAAAGAAGGGCTTTTGTTAAAGTAACTTTACTAAGGTAATGCAAGGAAAACAAGAGGTAAAGCACATCGAGGTTATATTCCAAACTGATAATAAACAAATGAAAGTCTTGTAAAAGAACAGTTCAAGCAGAAGTCCTTCAACAGACACAGACGACCCTTACGAGTACTTGATATTAGGATCAAAGTGGGCATACACGGGTATCATATGCCAGTATCTTGGTAAGGCAACTTGGTTTCAGGAACGGGCTGAGCATACGCCAGTATCTCGGTAAGGCAACTTGGTTTCAGGAAGTGGCCGAGCATACGCCAGTATCTCGGTATAGCAACTTGGGTTCAGGAAGGGACCGAGCATACGCCAGTATCTCGGTAAGGCAACTTGGGTTCAGGAACGGGCCGAGTGGCGAGCATATGCCTGTATCTCGGTAAGGCAACTTGGTTTCAGGAACGGCCCGAGCATACGCCAGTATCTCGGTAAGGCAACTTGGTTTCAGGAAGGGTCCGAGCATACGCCAGTATCTCGGTAAGGCAACTTGGGTTCAGGAAGGGGCCGAGCATACACCATTATCTAGTATCTCGGTAAGGCAACTTGGTTTCAGGAAGGAGCCAAGCATACGCCAGTATCTCGGTAAGGCAACTTGGGTTCAGGAAGGGGCCGAGCATACACCATTATCTAGTATCTCGGTAAGGCAACTTGGTTTCAGGAAGGAGCCAAGCATACGCCAGTATCTCGGTAAGGCAACTTGGTTTCAGGAAGGAGCCGAGCATACACCAGTATCTCGGTAAGGCAACTTGGGTTCAGGAACAGGCCGAGCATACGCTAGTATCTCGGTAAGGCAACTTGGGTTCAGGAACAGGCCGAGCATACGCCAGTATCTCGGTAAGGCAACTTGGGTTCAGGAACAGGCCGAGCATACGCCAGTATCTCGGTAAGGCAACTTGGGTTCAGGAACAGGCCGAGCATACGCCAGTTTCTCGGTAAGGCAACTTGGGTTCAGGAACAGGCCGAGCATACGCCAGTATCTCGTTAAGACAACTTTGGTTCAGGAACAGGCCGATCATATGCCAGTATCTTGATAAGGCAACTTAGTTTCAGGAAGAGAAATGTCACAGTAGAGTTGCTTAGACTCAGCAAGCAGATTAACATACAGTTCTTACAGCAGTGGAGTTTAGTACCAACAGCCAAGGAAGTATACAGGTACTCACAGCAGAGGTACTTGGCTTCAGGATAAACAGATGTCACAGTATAGTTGCTTAGACTCAGCAAGCAGATTAACATACAGTTCTTACAGCAGTGGAGTTTAGTACCAACAGCCAAGGAAGTATACAGGTACTCACAGCATAGGTACTTGGCTTCAGGATAAACAGATGTCACAGTATAGTTGCTTAGACTCAGCAGGCAGATTAACATACAGTTCTTACAGCAGTGGAGTTTAGTACCAACAGCCAAGGAAGTATACAGGTACTCACAGCAGAGGTACTTGGCTTCAGGATAAACAGATGTCACAGTATAGTTGCTTAGACTCAGCAAGCAGATTAACATACAGTTCTTACAGCAGTGGAGTTTAGTACCAACAGCCAAGGAAGTATACAGGTACTCACAGCAGAGGTACTTGGCTTCAGGATAAACAGATGTCACAGTATAGTTGCTTAGACTCAGCAAGCAGATTAACATACAGTTCTTACAGCAGTGGAGTTTAGTACCAACAGCCAAGGAAGTATACAGGTACTCACAGCAGAGGTACTTGGCTTCAGGATAAACAGATGTCACAGTATAGTTGCTTAGACTCAGCAGGCAGATTAACATACAGTTCTTACAGCAGTGGAGTTTAGTACCAACAGCCAAGGAAGTATACAGGTACTCACAGCAGAGGTACTTGGCTTCAGGATAAACAGATGTCACAGTATAGTTGCTTAGACTCAGCAAGCAGATTAACATACAGTTCTTACAGCAGTGAAGTTTTGTACTAACAGCCAAGGAAGTTTACAGGTACTCACAGCAGAGGTACTTGGCTTCAGGATAAACAGATGTCACAGTATAGTTGCTTAGACTCAGCAAGCAGATTAACATACAGTTCTTACAGCAGTGGAGTTTAGTACCAACAGCCAAGGAAGTATACAGGTACTCACAGCAGAGGTACTTGGCTTCAGGATAAACAGATGTCACAGTACAGTTGCTTAGACTCAGCAGGCAGATTAACATACAGTTCTTACAGCAGTGGAGTTTAGTACCAACAGCCAAGGAAGTATACAGGTACTCACAGCAGAGGTACTTGGCTTCAGGATAAACAGATGTCACAGTAAAGTTGCTTAGACTCAGCAAGCAGATTAACATACAATTCTTACAGCAGTGGAGTTTAGTATCAACAGCCAAGGAAGTATACCGGTACTCACAGCAAAGGTACTTGGCTTCAGGATAAACAGATGTCACAGTATAGTTGCTTAGACTCAGCAGCCAGTTAAGCTTACAGTTCTCACAGCATGGTGATAGACACAGTAGCCAAGTAAGCATACAAGATACAAAAGAATTGTCAGAATACAAGCCAAGGGTCAGTAGCCAGGAAAGCAGTCCAATCTTTCATAAAGCAAAAAGGGGAATCCAGAAGAAAGGTCAATCAGCAAGCTGAGTTCAGATGCCAGGGATCCAACAACAAAACAGAAATTCATGAAACAGAAGCAGCTCATCTCATCAGGCCTTTTTTACTCAAATGTATCACCCAATGTCAGTCCCTTCAGGATCCATCCCTCATTCATTTTAATAAAGGTGAGATAACCAAGACTTATTTGACCTAGGCGACTTCTCTTCTCAGTGACAATACCTCCTGCTGCACTGAAGGGCCTTTCTGACAAGACACTTGAAGCGGGGCAGGCCAGAAGTTCGATTGCAAATTGGGATAGCTCAGGCCACAGGTCAAGCCTGCACACCAAGTAGTCAAGGGGTTCATCGCTCCTCAGAGTGTCGAGATCCGCAGTTAATGCAAGGAAGTCTGCTACCTGTCGGTTGAGTCGTTCTCTGAGGCTGGATCCCGAAGGGCTGTGGCGATGCATAGGAGTTAAAAAGGTCCGCATGTCCTCCATCAACAACACGTCTGAAAAGCATCCTGTCCTTGCCGTCGTGGTCGTGGGAGGAGGAGTATTTATTTCATCTCTTCCCCTGTTAGATTCCCGTTGTGCTGTGACATCACCCTTATACGCTGTGTAAAGCATACTTTTTAATTTATTTTTGAACTGCTCCATCCTTTCCGACTTGCAGGAATTCTGTAACATTTCAGTCACTTTATGCTTATACTGGACACCCAGTACAGTTCGTTCTCCTTCAGCTTTTTTTATACGAGTGTCCCTCAACAGGCATGACAGCATGAAAGACCCCATTTGCACAAGGTTGGATGCTGAGCTACTCATGTCCCGTTCCTCGTCCTCACTGATCTCACTGAAGGTATCTTCTTCCCCCCAGCCATGTACAACACCACGGGTACCAGATAGGTGACAACAACGAGCACCCTGGGATGCCTGTTGTGGTTGGTCTTCCTCCTCCTCCTCAAAGCCACATTCCTCGTCTGACTCCTCTTCCTCACAATCCTCTTCCTGCATTGCTGCTGGTCCAGCAAGCGATGCTGATAAGGCTGTTTCTGGTGGTGATGGAGACCACAACTCTTTCTCTTCACGCTCATCTACGGCCTGATCCAGCACTCTTCGCAGGGCACGCTCCAGGAGGAAAACAAATGGTATGATGTCGCTGATGGTGCCTTCGGTGTGACTGACTAGGTTTGTCACCTCCTCAAAAGGACGCATGAGCCTACAGGCATTGCGCATGAGCGTTCAGTAACGTGGCAAAAAAATCCCCAGCTCCCCAGAGGCTGTCCTAGCACCCCGGTCATACAAATACTCGTTAACAGCTTTTTCTTGTTGGAGCAGGCGGTCAAACATTAGGAGTGTTGAATTCCGTGTCAGGCTGTCGCAAATCAAGCACCTCACTGGCAGATTGTTTCGCCGCTGGATATCTGACAAGTGCGCCATTGCCGTGTAGGATCGCCTGAAATGGCCACACACCTTCCTGGCCTGCTTCAGGACGTCCTGTAAGCCTGGGTACTTATGCTAAAAGCGTTGTACAATCAGATTACACACATGTGCCATGCACGGCACATGTGTCAACTTGCCCAATTTCAATGCCGCCACCAAATTACTTCCATTGTCAGAAACAATTTTGCCAATCTCCAGATTGTGCGGAGTCAGCCACTGATCCACCTGTGCATTCAGGGCGGACAGGAGTGCTGGTGCGGTGTGACTCTCTGCTTTCAGGCAAGTCAACCCCAAGACGGCGTGACACTGCCGTATCCGGGATGATGAATAGTACCTGGGGAGCTGGGGGGTGCGGTTGATGTGGAGAAAGACGCAGCAGCAGAAAAGGACACAGCCGAGAAAGAGGTTTTGGTTATATGCTGTGAGCCTGACACACAGGCTGGCAGTGGCAGGCTGGCCTGGCAACTGAAATTAGATTACACTAGCAGACTGATGTTTCACAGCTGGGGGGGTGTTGTTGATGTGGAGCAAGATGCAGCAGCAGAAGAGGACTCAGCTGAAGAAGAGGTTATGGAAGAGGATGGAGTAGGAGGAGTAGAGGAGGTAGCAGCAGGCCTGCCTGAAAGTCGTGGCGGTGTCACCAACTCCTCTGCAGAGCCACGCATTCCATGCTTGTCAGCTGTCAGCAGGTTTACCCAATGCACAGTGTAGGTGATATACCTGCACTGACCATGCTTTGCAGACCAGCTATCAGTGGTCAGATGGACCCTTGCCCCAACGCTGTGTGCCAGACATGCCATTACTTCCTTTCGCACAATCGAGTACAGGTTGGGGATTGCCTTTTGTGAAAAGAAATTTCGGCTGGGTACCTTCCACTGCGGTGTCCCAATAGATACAAATTTTTTGAATGCCTCAGACTCCACCAGCTTGTATGGTAAAAGCTGGCGGGCTAAGAGTTCAGACAAGCCAGCTGTCAGACGCCGGGCAAGGGGGTGACTTTGGGACATTGGCTTCTTATGCTCAAATATGTCCTTGACAGACACCTGACTGTGGGCAGATGACCAGGAACTGCTACCAAAGAGAGACTGAGTGGCGGATGGTTGAGAGGGGGCAAGGAGTACAGCAGTGGTTGACGTGGCTGAAGATGCTGGACCAGGAGGAGGATGGCGGCTTTGAGTTTGTGTGCTGCTTCTACTCATGTGTTCATCCCATTGTCATTTGTGATGTGAGATCATGTGCCTTCGCAAAGCAGTTGTACCTAAGTGGGTGTTGGACTTCCCATGACTCAGTTTCTTTTGGCACAGGTTGCAAATGGCATCGCTGTTGTCAGAGGCAGACACACAAAAAAAATGCCACACTGCTGAGCTCTGCGATGACGGCATTCTGGTGGTGGCAACAGCATGCGTTGATTGGCGTGCTGTCTGGCTGACCCCGGGTGCCGATGCATGCTGTCTGACTGTGACACTATCTCCTTGCGACGACCTCCCCCTGCTTCCAACTTATCTCCTCCTCTCTGTCTCCCCATCTGAACTTTCCCCCTCTTCTTCTTCTCTTCTAGCGGGCACCCACGTGACATCCACGGACGCATCATCATCAACCGCTTCACTTGTATCTGACAAATCAACAAAGGAAGCAGCAGCGGGTACAACATCATCATCATCGTCATCACACCATACGTCCATGTCTGTAATGCTGCCTGACTGAGACATATCACTGTTATCTACATCCTCTGTCAATGATGGTTGCGCATCACTCATTTCTTCCAACTGATGTGTCAATAACTCCTCTGACAGATCAAGTGAAGCGGCTGTGGTGCTTGTGTTGGTGGTGGTGGCAGGCGGGCGAGTGGCACTGGTCACTTGAGAGGTGCCCGAAGCTAAGCTGGAGGTGGATGGTGCGTCAAGGTTACGAGCGGAAGATGTAGAAGATTGGGTGTTATAAAGTCAACTATTTCATCAGAACTTTTCTTGTTCATGGTACGTGGCCTAACACTGGGCATTATTCTATGGCCAAAGGGAATCACAGCACCACGACCACAATGGCACCTGCGGGGTGGCCTACCTCTGCCTGTCATTTTTTTTTTAAATTTTGACTTACACTACTATTAAACAAAATATGAGTGGTGCCACTGGGCAAGTGGGCACAGTGACAGTATACGCTGTGAGCCTGACACAAAAAAGCAGACTGATGTTTCACAATCCAAAAAGTTTATTCTTTTTACAGTTTCACAGTCAAAAAAGTTTTTTAAAAAAATATTTACACTACTGTTATAACAAATATGATTGGTGGCACTAGTTGGCAAGTGGGCCTGGCACACAGGCTGGCAGGCAGGCAACTGCAATAAGATTACACTAGCAGACTGATGTTTCACAGTCAAAAAAGTTTTTTTAAAAATATTTACACTACTGTTATAACAAATATGATTGGTGGCACTAGTTGGCAAGTGGGCCTGGCACACACGCTGGCAGGCAGGCAACTGCAATTAGATTACACTAGCAGACTGATGTTTTACAGTCAAAAAAGTTTTTTTTTAAATATTTACACTACTGTTATAACAAATATGATTGGTGGCACTAGTTGGCAAGTGGGCCTGGCACACACGCTGGCAGGCAGGCAACTGCAATTAGATTACACTAGCAGACTGATGTTTTACAGTCAAAAAAGTTTTTTTTTTTAAAATATTTACACTACTGTTATAACAAATATGATTGGTGGCACTAGTTGGCAAGTGGGCCTGGCACACACGCTGGCAGGCAGGCAACTGAAATTAGATTACACTAGCAGACTGATGTTTCACAGTCAAAAAGGTTTTTTTCTTTAAATATTTACACTACTTTTATAACAAATATGATTAGTGGCACTAGTTGGCAAGTGGGCCTGGCACACATGCTGGCAGACAGGCGACTGAAATTAGATTACACTAGCAGACTGATGTTTCACAGTCAAAAAAGTTTTTTTTTTTTAAATATTTACACTACTGTTATAACAAATATGATTGGTGGCACTAGTTGGCAAGTGGGCCTGGCACACACGCTGGCAGGCAGGCAACTGCAATTAGATTACACTAGCAGACTGATGTTTCACAGTTAAAAAGTTTTTTTAAAAAATATTTACACTACTGTTACAACAAATATGAGTGGTGCCACTAACTTGGCAAGTGGGCCTGGCACACACGCTGGCAGGCAGGCAACTGCAATAAGATTACACTAGCAGACTGATGTTTCATAGTCAAAAAAGTTTTTTTTCTAAATATTTACACTACTGTTACAACAAATATGAGTGGTGCCACTAATTTGGCAAGTGGGCCTGGCACACACGCTGGCAGGCAGGCAGGCAACTGCAATTAGATTACACTAGCAGACTGATGTTTCACAGTCAAAAAAGGTTTTTTTTTAAAATATTTACACTACTGTTATAACAAATATGATTGGTGGCACTAGTTGGCAAATGGGCCTGGCACACACGCTGGCAGGCAGGCAACTGCAATTAGATTACACTAGCAGACTGATGTTTTACAGTCAAAAAAGTTTTTTTTTAAAATATTTACACTACTGTTATAACAAATATGATTGGTGGAACTAGTTGGCAAGTGGGCCTGGCACACACGCTGGCAGGCAGGCAACTGCAATTAGATTACACTAGCAGATTGATGTTTCACAGTCCAAAAAGTTTTTTTTAAAATATTTACACTACTGTTATAACAAATATGATTGGTGGCACTAGTTGGCAAGTGGGCCTGGCACACACGCTGGCAGGCAGGCAACTGCAATTAGATTACACTAGCAGACTGATGTTTCACAGTCAAAAAAGTTTTTTTTAAAAAATATGTACACTACTGTTACAACAAATATGAGTGGTGCCACTGACATGGCAAGTGGGCCTGGCACACACGCTGGCAGGCAGGCAACTGCAATAAGATTACACTAGCAGACTGATGTTTCACATCACATATGCTTGCCCGCCGCGGCGAACGCAAACAAGCTATGATCGCCGGGAACTGTTCTCCGGCAAACTGTTCGCGACTTCACTAAAGATCTGCGGTGCTAACGATCCTTTTTTTTCCAGCGCACCCTTAAGACAACGCTGGTATTATGAGTTGTCTGAATGGCTGCATTAGGCTCTGAAAAGTGAGCGTTGAGCATAATTTAGCGCCACTTCAACCCTCAATACCAGCGTTGCTTACGGTAGTCGTAACAGCCAATAGAATGCAAGGTCAATCCAATTGGCTGATTGGATCAGCCAATCGGATTGAACTTCAATCTGATTGGCTGATTGCATCAGCCAATCAGATTTTTCCTACCTTAATTCCAATTGGCTGATAGAATCCTATCAGCCAATCGGAATTCGAGGGACGCCATCTTGGATGACGTCATTTAAAAGAACCTTCATTCGGACTTAGGACATCGTACGAAGAGGATGGCTCCACGTCAAATGGATTCAAGATGGCTCCGCTCCGGTTGATTAAAGATTGAAGATGCCGCTTGGATGAAGACATCTGCCACTTGGAGGACCTCTTCTGCCCCGATCGGATGAAGACTTCTGCCACTCCGGATGTCGTCTTCTGGCCCATCGGTGCCCGGCTGGGTGAACGCGGCTCCAGGTAGGGTGATCTTCAGGGGGGGGTAGTATTAGGTTTTTTTAAGGGGGGATCGGGTGGGTTTTAGAGTAGGGGTATGTGGGTGGTGGGTTGTAATGTTGGGGGGGTATTGTATTGTTATTTACATGTAAAAGAGCTGATTACTTTGGGGCAATGCCCCACAAAAAGCCATTTTAAGGGCTGGTAAAAGAGCTGGGTTTTAGAGTAGGGGTATGTGGGTGGTGGGTTGTAATGTTGGGGGGGTATTGTATTGTTATTTACATGTAAAAGAGCTGATTACTTTGGGGCAATGCCCCACAAAAAGCCATTTTAAGGGCTGGTAAAAGAGCTGATTACTTTGTAATTTAGGATAGGGTAGGGCATTTTATTATTTTGGGGGGCTTTTTTATTTTATTAGGGGGCTTAGATTAGGTGTAATTAGTTTAAACTTCTTGTAATTTTTGTTGTTGTAATTTAGTGTTTGTTTTTGTACTATAGGTTAGTTTATTTAATTGTATTTTAGTTTAGCTAATTGTAGGTAATTTATTTTATTAATTTATTGATAGTGTATTGTTAGGTGTATTTGTTACTTAGGTTAGTATTTATTTTACAGGTAATTTTGTAATTATTTTAACTCGGTAGCTATTAAATAGTTATTAACTATTTAATAGCTATTGTACCTAGTTAAAATAAATACAAAGTTGCCTGTAAAATAAATATAAATCCTAAAATAGCTACAATGTAACTATTAGTTATATTGTAGCTATATTAGGGTTTATTTTATAGGTAAGTATTTAGTTTTAAATAGGATTAATTTATTTACTGATATTAAATTTAGTTAGTTTAATTTAAATTATATTTAAGTTAGGGGGTGTTAGGGTTAGTGTTAGACTTATGTTTAGGGGTTAATAACTTTATTATAGTAGCAGCGACGTTGGGGGCGGCAGATTAGGGGTTAATAATTGTAGGTAGGTGGCGGCGATGTTAGGGAGGGCAGATTAGGGGTTAATAAAATTTATTATAGTGTTTGCGAGGTGGGAGTGCGGCGGTTTAGGGGTTAATACATTTATTATAGTGGCGGCGAGGTCCGGTCGGAAGATTAGGGGTTAATAAATGTAGGTAGGTGGCGGCTATGTTGGGGGGCAGATTAGGGGTTAATAAATATAATGTAGGTGTCGGCGATGTTAGGGGTAGCAGATTAGGGGTTCATAGGTATAATGTAGGTTGTGGCGGTGTCCGGAGCAGCAGATTAGGGGTTAAAAAATGTATTATAGGGTTTGCGATGTGGGGGGGCCTCGGTTTATTGGTTCATAGGTAGTGTACTTTATAGCACAGTAGTTAAGAGCTTTATGTTCCCGCGTTAGCCCATAAAACTCTTAACTACTGACTTTTTTTGGCGGTAGGAGTCTTGTCGGTAGAGGGTCTACCACTCACTTCTCCAAAGACTCGTAATACCAGGGTTAGGCAAATCCCATAGAAAAGATAGGATACGCAATTGACGTAAGGGGATCTGCGGTAGCCTCGAGTCGCGGAAAGAAAGTGAGCGGTAGACCCTTTCCTGCCTGACAGTATACGCTGTGAGCCTGACACAAAAAAGCAGACTGATGTTTCACAATCAAAAAAGTTTATTCTTTTTAAATGTACACTTACAGTACTATTAAACAAGATATGAGTGGTAGCACTGGGCAAGTGGGCACAGTATACGCTGTGAGCCTGACACAAAAAAGCAGACTGATGTTTCACAGTCAAAAAAGTTTTTTTTAAAATATTTACACTACTGTTATAACAAATATGATTGGTGGCACTAGTTGGCAAGTGGGCCTGGCATACACGCTGGCAGGCAAGCAACTGCAATTAGATTACACTAGCAGACTGATGTTTCACAGTCAAAAAAGTTTTTTTAAAAAATATTTACACTAGTGTTATAACAAATTTGAGTGGTGGCACTAGTTGGCAAGTGGGCCTGGCACACACGCTGGCAGGCAGGCAGGCAACTGCAATTAGATTACACTAGCAAACTGATGTAAAAGTTTTTTTAAAAAAATGTACACTAATGTTACACCAGATATGAGTGGTGGCACTGAGGAAGTAGGCACAGTATATGCTGTGAGCCTGACACACAGGCTGGCAGTGGCAGGCTGGCCTGGCAACTGAAATTAGATTACACTAGCAGACTGATGTTTCACAGTCAAAAAAGTTTTTTTAAAAATATTTACACTACTGTTACAACAAATATGAGTGGTGCCACTAGCTTGGCAAGTGGGCCTGGCACACACGCTGGCAGGCAGGCAACTGCAATAAGATTACACTAGCAGACTGATGTTTCACAGTCAAAAAAGTTTTATTTTTAAATATTTACACTACTGTTATAACAAATATGATTGGTGGCACTAGTTGGCAAGTGGGCCTGGCACACACGCTGGCAGGCAGGCAACTGCAATAAGATTACACTAGCAGACTGATGTTTCACAGTCAAAAAAGTTTTATTTTTAAATATTTACACTACTGTTACAACAAATATGAGTGGTGCCACTAACTTGGCAAGTGGGCCTGGCACACACGCTGACAGGCAGGCAACTGCAATTAGATTATAATAGCAGACTGATGTTTCACAGTAAAAAAAGTTTTTTTATTAAATATTTACACTACTGTTACAACAAATATGAGTGGTGCCACTAACTTGGCAAGTGGGCCTGGCACACACGCTGGCAGGCAGGCAACTGCAATTAGATTACACTAGCAGACTGATGTTTCACAGTGAAAAAAGATTTTTTTTTAAATATTTACACTACTGTTATAACAAATATGATTGGTGGCACTTACCAAGTGGGCCTGGCACACATGCTGGCAGGCAGGCAACTGCAATTAGATTACACTAGCAGACTGATGTTTCACCGTCAAAAAAGTTTTTTTTTAAAATATATACACTACTGTTATAACAAATATGATTGGTGGCACTAGTTGGGAAGTGGGCCTTGCACACACGCTGGCAGGCAGGCAACTGCAATTAGATTACACTAGCAGACTGATGTTTCACAGTCAAAAAAGTTTTTTTAAAAAATATTTACA
This sequence comes from Bombina bombina, assembly GCF_027579735.1. Classification (NCBI taxonomy): domain Eukaryota; kingdom Metazoa; phylum Chordata; class Amphibia; order Anura; family Bombinatoridae; genus Bombina; species Bombina bombina. The sequence continues at coordinate 212,123,946 of NC_069503.1, forward strand.
CTACTTTTATAACAAATATGATTGGTGGCACTAGTTGGCAAGTGGGCCTGGCACACAGGCTGGCAGGCAGGCAACTGCAATAAGATTACACTAGCAGACTGATGTTTCACAGTCAAAAAAGTTTTTTTAAAATATTTACACTACTGTTATAACAAATATGATTGGTGGCACTAGTTGGCAAGTGGGCCTGGCACACACGCTGGCAGGCAGGCAACTGCAATTAGATTACACTAGCAGACTGATGTTTTACAGTCAAAAAAGTTTTTTTTTTTTTTAAATATTTACACTACTGTTATAACAAATATGATTGGTGGCACTAGTTGGCAAGTGGGCCTGGCACACACGCTGGCAGGCAGGCAACTGCAATTAGATTACACTAGCAGACTGATGTTTTACAGTCAAAAAAGTTTTTTTTTTAAAATATTTACACTACTGTTATAACAAATATGATTGGTGGCACTAGTTGGCAAGTGGGCCTGGCACACACGCTGGCAGGCAGGCAGGCAACTGAAATTAGATTACACTAGCAGACTGATGTTTCACAGTCAAAAAGGTTTTTTTCTTTAAATATTTACACTACTTTTATAACAAATATGATTAGTGGCACTAGTTGGCAAGTGGGCCTGGCACACATGCTGGCAGACAGGCGACTGAAATTAGATTACACTAGCAGACTGATGTTTCACAGTCAAAAAAGTTTTTTTTAAAAATATTTACACTACTGTTATAACAAATATGATTGGTGGCACTAGTTGGAAAGTGGGCCTGGCACACACGCTGGCAGGCAGGCAACTGCAATTAGATTACACTAGCAGACTGATGTTTCACAGTTAAAAAGTTTTTTAAAAAAATATTTACACTACTGTTACAACAAATATGAGTGGTGCCACTAACTTGGCAAGTGGGCCTGGCACACACGCTGGCAGGCAGGCAACTGCAATAAGATTACACTAGCAGACTGATGTTTCATAGTCAAAAAAGTTTTTTTTCTAAATATTTACACTACTGTTACAACAAATATGAGTGGTGCCACTAATCTGGCAAGTGGGCCTGGCACACACGCTGGCAGGCAGGCAGGCAACTGCAATTAGATTACACTAGCAGACTGATGTTTCACAGTCAAAAAAGTTTTTTTTTTAAATATTTAAACTACTGTTATAACAAATATGATTGGTGGCACTAGTTGGCAAATGGGCCTGGCACACACGCTGGCAGGCAGGCAACTGCAATTAGATTACACTAGCAGACTGATGTTTTACAGTCAAAAAAGTTTTTTTTTTAAATATTTACACTACTGTTATAACAAATATGATTGGTGGCACTAGTTGGCAAGTGGGCCTGGCACACACGCTGGCAGGCAGACAACTGCAATTAGATTACACTAGCAGATTGATGTTTCACAGTCCAAAAAGTTTTTTTAAAAATATTTACACTACTGTTATAACAAATATGATTGGTGGCACTAGTTGGCAAGTGGGCCTGGCACACACGCTGGCAGGCAGGCAGGCAACTGCAATTAGATTACACTAGCAGACTGATGTTTCACAGTCAAAAAAGTTTTTTTTTAAAAATATGTACACTACTGTTACAACAAATATGAGTGGTGCCACTGACATGGCAAGTGGGCCTGGCACACACGCTGGCAGGCAGGCAACTGCAATAAGATTACACTAGCAGACTGATGTTTCACAGTCAAAAAAGTTTTTTTTTTAAATATTTACACTACTGTTATAAAAAATATGATTGGTGGCACTTGTTGGCAAGTGGGCCTGGCACACACGCTGGCAGGCAGGCAACTGCAATTAGATTACACTAGCAGACTGATGTAAAAGTTTTTTTTTAAAATTTACACTAATGTTACACCAGATATGACTGGTGGCACTGAGGAAGTAGGCACAGTATATGCTGTGAGCCTGACACAAAGGCTGGCTGGCAGTGGCAGGCTGGCCTGGCAACTGCAATTAGATTACACTAGCAGACTGATGTTTCACAGTCAAAAAAGTTTTTTAAAAAATATGTACACTACTGTTACAACAAATATGAGTGGTGCCACTGACATGGCAAGTGGGCCTGGCACACACGCTGGCAGGCAGGCAACTGCAATAAGATTACACTAGCAGACTGATGTTTCACAGTCAAAAAAGTTTTTTTTTAAAATATTTACACTACTGTTATAAAAAATATGATTGGTGGCACTTGTTGGCAAGTGGGCCTGGCACACACGCTGGCAGGCAGGCAACTGCAATTAGATTACACTAGCAGACTGATGTAAAAGGTTTTTTTTTAAATTTACACTAATGTTACACCAGATATGACTGGTGGCACTGAGGAAGTAGGCACAGTATATGCTGTGAGCCTGACACAAAGGCTGGCTGGCAGTGGCAGGCTGGCCTGGCAACTGAAATTAGATTACACTAGCAGACTGATGTAAAAGTTTTTTTTTTTAAATTTACACTAATTTTACACCAGATATGACTGGTGGCACTGAGCAAGTAGGCACAGTATATGCTGTGAGCCTGACACACAGGCTGGCAATGCCAGGCAGGCAACTGCTATTAGATTACAAAAAACAAACAAACAAAAAAAACGACTGATGTAGCCCTGAAAAGGGCTTTTTGGTGTGCTGTCCTTAAAGCAGAGATCAGATGAGTCCTTCAGGACTGTAGTGGACACTGAATACACTAGCCTAGCTATCAATTTCCCTATAGAATCATCATCATCATCAGCAGTACTATCCCTCCTCTCACTAAGAATGCAGGATCAGAATGAATCTAAAATGGCTGCTGCCCAGGATCTGGGAGGGTCTGGGAGGGAGTGTCTGCTGCTGATTGGCTGAAATGAGTCTGCAGACTGTGAGATACAGGGTCAAAGTTTACTCAATGATGACGAATAGGGGGCAGATCAAACATCACATATGCTTGCCCGCCGCGGCGAACGCAAACAAGCTATGATCGCCGGGAACTGTTCTCCGGCAAACTAGCGGTGCTAACGATCCTTTTTTTTCCAGCGCACCCTTAAGACAACGCTGGTATTATGAGTTGTCTGAATGGCTGCATTAGGCTCTGAAAAGTGAGCGTCGAGCATAATTTAGCGCCACTTCAACCCACAATACCAGCGTTGCTTACGGTAGTCGTAACAGCCAATAGAATGCAAGGTCAATCCAATTGGCTGATTGGATCAGCCAATCGGATTGAACTTCAATCTGATTGGCTGATTGCATCAGCCAATCAGATTTTTCCTACCTTAATTCCGATTGGCTGATAGAATCCTATCAGCCAATCGGAATTCAAGGGACGCCATCTTGGATGACGTCATTTAAAAGAACCTTCACTTCGGACATCGTATGAAGAGGATGGCTCCACGTCGAATGGATTCAAGATGGCTCCGCTCCAGTTGATTAAAGATTGAAGATGCCGCTTGGATGAAGACATCTGCCACTTGGAGGACCTCTTCTGCCCCGATCGGATGAAGACTTCTGCCACTCCGGATGTCCACTTCTGGCCCATCGGTGCCCGGCTGGGTGAACACGGCTCCAGGTAGGGTGATCTTCGGGGGGGGGGGTAGTGTTAGGTTTTTTTAAGGGGGGATCGGGTGGGTTTTAGAGTAGGGGTATGTGGGTGGTGGGTTGTAATGTTGGGGGGGTATTGTATTGTTATTTACATGTAATAGAGCTGATTACTTTGGGGCAATGCCCCACAAAAAGCCATTTTAAGGGCTGGTAAAAGAGCTGATTACTTTGTAATTTAGGATAGGGTAGGGCATTTTATTATTTTGGGGGGGCTTTTTTATTTTATTAGGGGGCTTAGATTAGGTGTAATTAGTTTAAACTTCTTGTAATTTTTGTTGTTGTAATTTAGTGTTTGTTTTTGTACTATAGGTTAGTTTATTTAATTGTATTTTAGTTTAGCTAATTGTAGGTAATTTATTTTATTAATTTATTGATAGTGTAGTGTTAGGTGTATTTGTAACTTAGGTTAGTATTTATTTTACAGGTAATTTTGTAATTATTTTAACTCGGTAGCTATTAAATAGTTATTAACTATTTAATAGCTATTGTACCTAGTTAAAATAAATACAAAGTTGCCTGTAAAATAAATATAAATCCTAAAATAGCTACAATGTAACTATTAGTTATATTGTAGCTATATTAGGGTTTATTTTATAGGTAAGTATTTAGTTTTAAATAGGATTAATTTATTTACTGATATTAAATTTAGTTAGTTTAATTTAAATTATATTTAAGTTAGGGGGTTTTAGGGTTAGTGTTAGACTTATGTTTAGGGGTTAATAACTTTATTATAGTAGCGGCGACGTTGGGGGCGGCAGATTAGGGGTTAATAATTGTAGGTAGGTGGAGGCGATGTTAGGGAGGGCAGATTAGGGGTTAATAAAATTTATTATAGTGTTTGCGAGGTAGGAGTGCGGCGGTTTAGGGGTTAATACATTTATTATAGTGGCGGCGAGGTCCGGTCGGAAGATTAGGGGTTAATAAATGTAGGTAGGTGGCGGCGATGTTGGGGGGGCAGATTAGGGGTTAATAAATATAATGTAGGTGTCGGCGATGTTAGGGGTAGCAGATCAGGGGTTCATAGGTATAATGTAGGTTATGGCGGTGTCCGGAGCGGCAGATTAAGGGGTTAAAAAATTTATTATAGGGTTTGCGATGTGGGGGGGCCTCGGTTTATTGGTTCATAGGTAGTTTATGGGTGTTAGTGTACTTTATAGCACAGTAGTTAAGAGCTTTATGTTCCCGCGTTAGCCCATAAAACTCTTAACTACTGACTTTTTTTGGCGGTAGGAGTCTTGTCGGTAGAGGGTCTACCACTCACTTCTCCAAAGACTCGTAATACCAGGGTTAGGCAAATCCCATAGAAAAGATAGGATACGCAATTGACGTAAGGGGATCTGCGGTAGCCTCGAGTCGCGGAAAGAAAGTGAGCGGTAGACCCTTTCCTGCCTGACTCTAAATACCAGCAGGCATTAAAAAGCAGCGTTAGGACCCCTAACGCTGCTTTTTACGGCTAACGCCAAACTCTAAATCTAGGCGATAGTTTGCATTCTATATGCTGAAAAAACAGCTTATTATATTACAGAAATAGCATTTTTTAACTTTTAGAGAACATGGATTCAGGTTTGATACCTTAACATATATCTTTTTTTAAATATCTCTATGGTAACAGATGACAGCCATACTTTTTACATTTTATGCATTTTATTTAAATAAGTGTAAAATAAAATAATTTTTTAGTTTTATTAGTTGCCATGTCTAAAATAGTTTTAATATTCCAAACCAATTCACTATTTTTGGATATGTGTCTGTGTGTGTGTATGTGTATGTGTGTGTGTATATATACTGTATGTATGTGTGTTTATTTGAAAATGTGTGTATTTGTATATGTGTTTGTGTATGTATGTGTGGGTTTGTGTGTGTGTATATATATATATAATGTATATATGTGTGTGTATTTGTATGTGTGTGTCTATATATATGTGTGTGTATGTGTGTGTGTTTGTGTATATGTGTGTTTGTATGTGTGGGTTTGTGTGTTTATGTGTGTATGTGTGTGGGTATATATATGTATGTGTGTGTATTTGAATGTATGTGTATTTGTGTGTGTATGTGTATGTGTCTGTATATATGTGTGTGTATGTGTGTGTGTTTATGTGTGTATGTGTGTGGGTATATATATATGTATGTGTGTGTATTTGAATGTATGTGTATTTGTGTGTGTATGTGTATGTGCCTGTATATATATGTGTGTGTATGTGTGTTTGTGTGTGTGTCTGTATAGATATGTGTGTGTTTGTATATATGTGTGTGTATGTGTGTGTGTGTATATGTGTGTGTATTTGTGTGTGTGTAATTAATATCCAGTTACTACATCATCCTTTTCTTATTTTACAAAATTGTAGATGTCTCTATATGACTGGATACTGCTTTAAACAATTTTATGATACAAATGATTTGACTCCCTGGGGAGAAACATGTCAGCTTTTCTCATTCATATTAAAACAAATGGTGTCACAGGCATTCAATTATTATACAACTTCATATTGATTTTTATAAGCTGCAATGAATATGTACAGTAACAACAATGCATTCCAATGTGAAGTGCAAATATTTTAGTAAGTATACTTTTTTTATCAAAATGGATGTAAAGAAAAATGTAAATCAGTTTTCTATATTTTTTTTAAAAATGTATTAGTAAATTAATTAAAATTATTAGTAAATTAATAAAATTTAAATTTTGCATATTAGATGTATATGTGTGTATTTAAATATATAGGATCAGATTACAAGTGGAGTCGTATTTAACGCTCCTGCTTGCGCACTAACTTTGCTAGGAGTACCTTTTGAGCACTTCGGGTAGCGCTTGTATTACTAGTAAAACGTTTTCACTCACTTACTAACCCAATGCAAAAAAAAACAACGAACTTATGATGTTGCGCCGTTAAACTAATCCCCTATAGTATATAAGTGTTTTCTATAAGAAAAAACTAAGGGGACGCGCTGTGGTGTTGAAACAAAAATGTGAAGAGGTGAATGGAACTCCCTCTGGTATCGTGTGAATTGAACCGTGACGGATTGGTATGTTGGAGTGGAAGTGTATATGTGTATGTAATTGGGTGGAATCTTGTTAATCAAAAGCAAATGTGTGACTTGTTACAATCCATGACAGTTGAAACAATTGTGATAAAAAACAAAGAATCAATTTGGATATTGCAAAAAGCTTAAAACGTGCAACAAAATATGTGAAAAGTTAAATTGATTATACTAAAAAGTCCAATAAGTGATAAGTATTCAGAGATAAAAAGTCCAAATTCACCCGGGAGACTTGTGAGTGGATGAGACGAGGTAGATGAAATCGGCTGTGAGTCGTCTAGTGAGCCAGATCGCCACAGGGGAAATCCAAAAGGCTGTGTTGTTTATCCCAAAGGTAGCTGCTCACACGATCAGCCTTGTTTCCAAACGAATTGACAATGTCAGTGTATGGAACATACAGATTAAAATCCCACTCGATAAAAACACTGCAAGCAGCAGTATATTGAAAAAGCACAGAAACCGGGTCTGTATAAAAAAAGTATTTATTTGCTACGCGTTTCTCAGTCCGTAAAGGACCGTTTCCTCAGGCATATACAAAGGTGTTCAACAGGTTACCATTTATACCTGACAGTGACCCGGAATCTAATGTGGAGGTCATCTCCAAAGGATTAACAATAAAATGTTTAAAAACAAAAATACATTAGAAAATTAAACATATATCGAAATCATGTTTGAGCAGCAATCAGATAATATATGCATATCATGCAAAAAACTAACAACAAAGGAACAAACATAAAAACAGCGTATATTTGCATTGATAGGTAACACCTGTGATCGTGTTTCTAAAAAAGAGCTTAGCTTACATGTGTATCTTTTCATAAAAGTAAACATGTTGTAACTTTTGGGTTATATGAAAATAAGATCCCAATGATGACTATTGTTTAATACACATTAAAAAATAAACACTAGAAAAAATATATATATATTTTTCTCTGGGTTGGGCTCGAACCCTTGACCTTGTGTATGCTAGGCTTTTGCTGATCTAAAAGAGCTGTTCAGATATGACAACAAATGAGATTGATATTACTCGAAATATACCAAACAATACTAAAAAACGTGGATATAATAGAATTATGGGTTTGCAGAAAACATTGTTCTTGTAAAGAGCCCTCATATCTTTTATTCTAGAGAGACAAATATGATGGTTATGGTTGATAAAGTTCTAGATAGAACAAGGACAATGGTCTTTTATGTGTCTAGACGATGATTTAAAGAAAGCTATCTCGGACTAGCGGCCCCAAATATAAATTGAATGTCTGTGTAAATATTGAAGGTATTGGTTAAGGATTATTAAAGGAATATAGCAAACCCTTGTTTAGGGAGATGTAATTACGCTATGTGCTGGCTGTTGTGATGCTGGTGAAAAAGTGATGGAATGGTTTATGGGAGACACCTATTGGAAAAAAATGAAAAATATATATAATAATATACTGTTAAAGAAATATATATATAAAGAGGACCTTCATTTGGAATATATATTTACTATATGCTAGCTGTGATGGTTCTAATGACACTACTCTTGATATTCTTTTTCTAGACTCGTGTTGATAATAAATTGTTTCAATATTTTTAGGGTGGGATACAAACCTGTGTCCATGTGTGTGAGAACCCTATGTTTAGTCCAATGAGCTATCTGGAAATGGCAAAATATAAGGGAATCTTAGTATGGTTGACTCTAATCCTATAGATATGACATTAATAGTACTATGCACTAATAGGGGTGATTCAACTCATTGATTCTCAGTGTTAATATGTGTCTCTGATGATAATATCTTAATGGTGAATGTATTAGAAAATATTGTGGGGAATCTATTGATATTAAAACAAAATAAAAGTTAAAAAAAAATATTTTCCCCCCATGTAATGCTATGGAGAGGCAGGTACAGGAACGCTTCTCTCCATTGCAGTGCATGGGTCAAAGAAAAAGCTGTGCTGCAGTGCCACCTGTGTTCTGTCAATATATTAGCAGCAACAATTGGGACCAATAGGAGGCACCCCTCTTGATGCCTCCTAGCAAGTGAAGGATATATAGATTAATCAGAAGGAGGATGCAGTGAGCAGGGTCATGTGACACAACTGGAAGCTGAGGTAACCTAAGAACAGATGACACCAAGCAGAAGAGTAAAGTAGTATTCTACATCTCTTGTGATTCACAAATTGTGTTCAGATACAGCTCATTAACAGGGGGGAGGGGGCAGTAAGTGAGCATAACCCAATACTGACAGGTAGTCAAAGGGTCAATTCAAATTTAAATCCATAATTTAAAACCCAGAGTTTGAAGTTAAGTGTGCAGTGTCCACATTATGTAAATTAAAGTTTTTGACATTGAATATTGCTAAGCCTTAGGTACAAACTCCATATATGTTATGTCTGTTCAGTCAGAGGATGCAGTATCTATTTTTATTTTTCTCTGTGTCTCCATTTATTTAAAGACTGCTGTTAACTTGTAATTCACAAATCAATTGAAAGCTGTTGCATTGTGTTTTTAATATGTGCTGCTTTTATACAAGTTTATATTACTAAAAAGGAGATAATGAGTCATTTAAAAAATATATGTAATTATTGCAGTTAAATGTTTTTAGAAATAATGCCACTGTAAAGTAACTGGTTAAACACATAGTCAAAGGGAGACATTTAAAATTAAACTTTCATGATTGAGGTAGAGCATGCTATTTTAATAGACTTTTCTAGTTATTTATATTTTGAGAATTAGCATCAACTGTTACTGGCCCCATGTCAGCAAATCAAATTAGTTTTTGAAAGGAACATGAAAGTCATAATTACATTTCCATCATTCAGATATTCAGATAGAAATTGCACACACAAAAAAAAAAACTTTCTATTTTACTTTTATTATTATTTACTTCATTCTTTTGGTATCCTTTGATGTCCTTTGTTGAAGAGCATACCTAAGTGGGATGTGCATGTGCGTTTCTTGAACACCATATTGCAGCAGTTGTGTTGGCAGTATTGATAACTTGTCCTTTGTGTAAAACTTGTATGGTAAATTATTTCTATTTTTACAATACAGTAGTGAGTAGAGAAGAGATTGTGTATCTTTCTAATTGCTTAGTAACTGGCACTGTGCCACAGAATTGTGTGAGTGTGTATGTGTGTGTGGGTGTCAGTGAGCAGTGTATGTGTGCTTTATTCTCCAGGTGATCAATACATTTCCGATGAGCTAGTGCTTTAGTGCAGTGTTTCTCAACAATGTTCATCAAGTACCCCCAACAGGCCAGGTTTTCATTATAGCTGAATCAGTGCACAGGTGAAGTAATCAGCTGATCAGTAATTCAGTGGTTACTAACTTGCTTTCACCCATCACCTGATTATTTCACCTGTGCACTGGTTCAGCTATCATTTAAACCTGCCCTGTTGGGGGTACTTGCGACCCTCTGTACATGTGTTTCTCCGGCATATCATATCTAGTGCCTCACCAGCCTCTGACCTCACGGCACGTTACTGGTGTATGTCTCTGAGATAATATCGTAATAAGAAGTTGATGGAGCAAAAAAAGTGGCAAAAAACCATACTCGCGCGGAAAACCAATTGCATATTGTCAAGTGTGCTAACCTGACATGAAATATGAATATTTCACATGCCAATGTTCTTCAGATAGAAGAATATGTTCTATTTATTCATAAATACATATTTCTAAATATATCTGAGGTTTGTTTGGTAAAATATATCTATACCTATATACATATACAAGATTATATATAGGTATACATATATATATATATATATATATATATATATATATATATATATATATATATATATATATATATATATATATATATAGGAATATCTATTTATAAATACTTAGAACAATGTGCAGAACAATGGAACGTGAAATATTTACAGTAAATACACAGTATAACCCTTTATTAAAAATTAATATTGAATAATTATGCTTTTTTCATGTTTATATGTCTATATATGTATGCATACTATATGTATTTACAGGGAGTGCAGAATTATTAGGCAAGTTGTATTTTTGAGGATTAATTTTATTATTGAACAACAACCATGTTCTCAATGAACCCAAAAAACTCATTAATATCAAAGCTGAATAGTTTTGGAAGTAGTTTTTAGTTTGTTTTTAGTTATAGCTATTTTAGGGGGATATCTGTGTGTGCAGGTGACTATTACTGTGCATAATTATTAGGCAACTTAACAAAAAACAAATATATACCCATTTCAATTATTTATTTTTACCAGTGAAACCAATATAACATCTCAACATTCACAAATATACATTTCTGACATTCAAAAACAAAACAAAAACAAATCAGTGACCAATATAGCCACCTTTCTTTGCAAGGACACTCAAAAGCCTGCCATCCATGGATTCTGTCAGTGTTTTGATCTGTTCACCATCAACATTGCGTGCAGCAGCAACCACAGCCTCCCAGACACTGTTCAGAGAGGTGTACTGTTTTCCCTCCTTGTAAATCTCACATTTGATGATGGACCACAGGTTCTCAATGGGGTTCAGATCAGGTGAACAAGGAGGCCATGTCATTAGATTTTCTTCTTTTATACCCTTTCTTGCCAGCCACGCTGTGGAGTACTTGGACGCGTGTGATGGAGCATTGTCCTGCATGAAAATCATGTTTTTCTTGAAGGATGCAGACTTCTTCCTGTACCACTGCTTGAAGAAGGTGTCTTCCAGAAACTGGCAGTAGGACTGGGAGTTGAGCTTGACTCCATCCTCAACCCGAAAAGGCCCCACAAGCTACCAGCCCAAACCAGTACTCCACCTCCACCTTGCTGGCGTCTGAGTCGGACTGGAGCTCTCTGCCCTTTACCAATCCAGCCACGGGCCCATCCATCTGGCCCATCAAGACTCACTCTCATTTCATCAGTCCATAAAACCTTAGAAAAATCAGTCTTGAGATATTTCTTGGCCCAGTATTGACGTTTCAGCTTGTGTGTCTTGTTCAGTGGTGGTCGTCTTTCAGCCTTTCTTACCTTGGCCATGTCTCTGAGTATTGCACACCTTGTGCTTTTGGGCACTCCAGTGATGTTGCAGCTCTGAAATATGGCCAAACTGGTGGCAAGTGGCATCTTGGCAGCTGCACGCTTGACTTTTCTCAGTTCATGGGCAGTTATTTTGCGCCTTTGTTTTTCCACATGCTTCTTGCGACCCTGTTGACTATTTTGAATGAAACGCTTGATTGTTCGATGATCGCGCTTTAGAAGCTTTGCAATTTTAAGAGTGCTGCATCCCTCTGCAAGATATATCACTATTTTTTACTTTTCTGAGCCTGTCAAGTCCTTCTTTTGACCCATTTTGCCAAAGGAAAGGAAGTTGCCTAATAATTATGCACACCTGATATAGGGTGTTGATGTCATTAGACCACACCCCTTCTCATTACAGAGATGCACATCACCTAATATGCTTAATTGGTAGTAGGCTTTCGAGCCTATACAGCTTGGAGTAAGACAACATGCATAAAGAGGATGATGTGGTCAAAATACTCATTTGCCTAATAATTCTGCCCTCCCTGTATGTGTTTATATGTGTATATATGCCTATAAATACTTATATACACATACAAATACATCTGTGCACACATATAAACATAAATATACATACATATACATATTTAGACATGTATTTGTATGTATCTCTGAGTTAAAGTCCTTTCCAGCCTTTTTTTTAACACCTGAGACCTCATATCTTTGAGCCCTTATAACTTTTTGTGCAATATTTTTTTTAATAATTTTTATTAGATGGGGTTATTATGAGTATAACTGTACTTTGTAGTGTGTTTTTTATGTGTTTTGTTACACAATTTTTTGTTTTGCAAAACAGTTAGCCAGAGCTGTGAGGATGCGCTATCCCGATGTGAGTTAACTTCAATTGTGCTCAAGCGATTGTATTTTCTTCCAACCTGTACGCACGCAAACATCTGTGATAAATGTTAGGGCGCCATTCTTAATCTGGCCCACAGTAGGTAGTTGTAGCTTTGTATTTGTTATCCTTATATAAGTAATAATTTATTTACCTAGCTTATGATTTGATACCCAGCTTGCAGGAGATATGAAGAATGTAGCTGTCAGGAGCAGACCGAGGTTGTCACCGGATAGACAGCATCAGTTACCAGCATGCGGGGTAAACCTAAAAGTGTGGTTTAAGTTCAGATTTTTAAATAAAATATATTGGGGCCGATTTATCAAGGCCGCCAGAAACAGAAGTTATGAAGCAGCAGCCGACAGAAATCCGCCGACAGAAATCAACCCAATCGAATACGAATATGATAATTGCAAAACAATTGATTTATACTAACTTTATGATGGTGGCTAGCCTTTTTAGCAGCAGATTAAAGCCCTGATTGGCTCCTTCAAATATCGCAAATGGTGGGTGGAGCTATTAAAAATAATTGCAGTTAAAAAGGATTTTAAATTGTTTGAAAAATTTTAAGATTTGGGGGCGGAGCCAACCAAGGATCAGAGCAGTCGCATTTAGATAGAGCTCTGCAAAATATAAATGGAAACTATAATCTAAAACATCAAAAATACTAAAACATAAGGGAAAAAGCTTTGATATAGCATCAAGTCTACAACAAGACATTTATAAAGCTTGCCAGAAACTACTAGCACAGACGTGTCAGGTAAAGCAGCAGGAAAGGCCTGTTACGGATTATACGCCTTAGCTCCAATACTACATAGATCCGGATCAACATGCGATATCAAAAGTAGTGCTAATAGGAGTACAATATAGCAGAAGTGGATTACAGCCAGATCAAATCAAATAAAAATAGCACTAGCGTTGAATGACGATATGCGATATGGAGTGGCAGATATCCAGCTTGATCCGAACTCTACTGCTTACTCATTATCGTGATCTCACTGCGGAGCTGAGTGCAGCTGTGAACTCTACTCAGAACAAATGGACAGCATGTAAAACTGAGGACATTCCAGATACTCCAGCCATGCCACAGCAGAGAGGAGATGTGAATCACAGTGTAGAAGGCTTCATCACTGTCGCAAGTCATGAGAGAGACAAATACACTGATAGCCATGCTCCTAATACATTGAGGCAGACCCCAGAAGCAGCACGGGTGGAGACTTCATATAGCTGGCTTGATTGTGAGTATAAAACCTAACCCGGCTGCCGCTCAAACTTGGGCACCATGTTTGTTCTGATATGGGACATACTGGATAAGCCTAGTTTGTATTTCGGAATAATGGCCCCTGTACAGGATTCACAACCAGTGACTCGATCCTACTATGCAAAGAGCGTAGTTGGATAGCGCTTCATAAGGATCACACTCTTGTCAGTGAGATCCCAGAAGGAGCACTGGACTTCATCTTCCAATACTGTGTGAACTTTGGGCTGATTTCTGGGGAAAAAAATACATATTTCTCGCTACAAGATATTTTCATCGCCATAGAGACTAATTACCGTACTGGAGATCAAAGAGACTTCAATGAGAACTTCTATATGTCACTTATCAGTCTGCTCATAGTTATAAGCTACAATCATTGTTATTGGTAACTACTGTCTTTATATACGTGGGTGCCCGTGGCCTCAGAGACTTGGACAAAACTGTATTTTGTGGCAGATTGATGTTAATTCCTGCAGACCGGTTAGTTTTATTCCTGTTACTGTCAAGACTACCCTCGCATTAGCTAAGTATCAGATGAGGTCTATATTGTTTGTTGTTATATGCGTTTATCTTTTGACTTTTCTATTTCAGTGTACTATATATTTAAATAAGGAGTGTGAAACATGTGCTAATTACTAAATCTAGCACTCAAAGTTACACCTTCTTGATCCAGTGGGGCATATTTATCAAGCTCCGATTGGAGCTTGATGCCCCGTGTTTCTGGCGAGCCTGCAGGCTCACCAGAAACAGCAGTTATGAAGCAGCGGTCACAAAGACCGCTGCTCCATAACCTGTCTGCCTGCTCTGAGCAGGCGGACAGACATCGCCGGAAATCAACCCGATCGAGTACGATCGGGTTGATTGACACCCCCCTGCTGGTGGCCCATTGGCCACGAGTCTGCAGGGGGCGGCGTTGCACCAGCAGCTCTTGTGAGCTGCTGGTGCAATGCTGAATATGGCGAGCGTATTGCTCGCCGTATTCAGCGAAGTCTGTCGGACCTGATCCCCACTGTCGGATCAGGTCCGACAGACCTTGATAACTATGGGCCAGTGCGTTCACTCATGTGATTATAGTTATATTTGCTCAATCAGGAATATATTTCTACTTTTATACCTTTTACTACAAATTGTAATTTTACCACATTTCTTATAACAATACTGCGGTTTAATATTTCGCTTAGCCTTAATCCTAGAAATTAGAGTAGCAGCTCAGATTACTGCGGTTACCTTTGCTATCTTAACCTAGCCCACCATAGACTATTGCATTATGTGCATTTACAGTTTGTCAGAGAGCAGGAGTTTGGTAACCAGTTAGCCAATATTATAATTACGAACTGGAGAGAGCAGAACCAGCACTTATAATGGGCAGCAGTTGACAATGTCTACTTTGCAGACTGCTCTTTTTGACAATCTGTCCAATATTATTTGGGCGATGCCTATATAGCCTTCCCTAAAGTAAGATGAGTCTATATTGCTACTTAACATTCTCTTATGCTTACTACACAAGAGCTTTTGTTTGTTTTATATTCACTTGCTTGGTTACAGTTCCATCTTTTGTATTAGATATGTGCTGCCTGCGGCCGAGATGGCATATTAGACTACTACCAACACATGTAACCATATTATATACTGAATATACCAAACTACATTTATTCTAGATTTTGGAAGTTATTACACCTATAAAAGCATTTACCTTCTTTTTGATACTCCCTACTTAGATGCATTCCCTCTCACAAGGTACTCATATAAAGACTATATAATGTTATTTACGGTGATCGATTGCCCTTAACTCCTTGTTCTAAGTTTTTTGCAGATATTTCAATCAAGATGCAACTCCATTTATATTTCTGATGCCCTACGATTCTGTTATAGTTAAGAAAAACCAGTATAATTGGTATCACTAATTAGAAGCTGCTACAATCATTTTATATCTCCTTATATTATTATCCCCCCCATAGGCTAACATGAGCCCCCCAGTGGGCTACATCCAACTTAAAACTTGATTGTTCCCCATATTTTTATTTTAACTTGTTATATAATGTTGTTCACTTTTTAGCACAATGCCTCAAGCGGTACTTACCCGCTGTAGGACTTCTCCTACTAAGTATTAATAGACCCAAGGGGGTCATAAACAGGACTAACAAGGTACACCAGTGTTACCTATATCAATTGGTCCAAAAGCGACCAGCTCATTAGTCCTACAAAAACTATCAAAAAAATAGAAAATTGAGGTTTCAGATGCTTACATTTTAGCATTCATCTTGCCTTTTTTGCTTATACCATTGTAATGTACTCCATGAAAATGTTGTTATCCATGTCATAGCATTTGTTGTGTATTTTCCTTTTCTTCTGTGAAAAACCTCAATAAAAACTTATTTACTCTAAAAATATTAAGATTTGGCAGAAATCTTATTCTATATAGTAACACAACTGCAACATTTTGTAATTACAAGGTTTTACTGTCCCTTTAAATTTAGTGCCAAAATGTTCCAGAAATCAGTAGCCAATGAATCAGGGGATGAGGCTTGAGCATGTCAGGAGGTAAACAGGCATCAAAACCAGGAAAGCAATACAGGAACAAGACAAAAAAGACTTCTAATTGGGTCATTTCTGATATTCAGTTTACAAATCACAATACCCTTAGCACAGGGAACACAGTCAGTATTATTAATAAAGGAGGTTAATGATTCCTGTGTGCTGAACTTAACCCACCTTCCTGCAACATCCTCAACCATGGAGACCACATAGTGCATCCAGTTATATGTGTATCGTATTTTATGTTTCTTTAGTGTTTCCTGTAAATAGCGATGTGGAATCTAATAATAATAATAAGTAAAATCTAATTTGTCCTATTCTAATTTCCTTACATTTTCCCTGAAGAAGCTAATAATCAATAACTTATATGATCTTACATGAAGGAATATACCAACAAAGACAAGCAAAGCAGTCATAGACCTAGATCTTATGCAAGTTGTCATCAATTTTTTATTTTCTTTTTATGAAAACATTTAGTGACACTCTGCCTTTCATGGCTCAATTTTTAACTGGATGATATTTATTCTACAATCATTTAGGGCTCCATTTATGAATCTGCGATAGCATGAGCAAGCCTGCAGTCTAGAGTTATGAAACAGTGGTCATCGACTGTTATGTGGCGCACTTTAGTCCCCCTGGACTGAATGACAGTGAAGATGTATGCCCCTGTCCTACTGCTTGTTGTTAAATCTGGGCCTTAGTGGCAATAGGCTTTCTGCAATTCTACAACAACAATTAATCCATAATGAACTTTTAGGCTCAACTGTATGTAGTTTTATGAGTACATGGTTACTAAATTGATAAAACTAGCCAATAGGCAAATATATACAGAGGTACCCTTGCATTCCTATTGGCTGAACAAATTAAAATCAGCCAATTGGATGAAAGCTGCTTTCATCCTATTGGCTGATTTGAATTTGAAGAATCAATAGGACAATAGGATAGCCAATAGGAATGTAAGGGTACCCCAATATAAAAGGGGTACCTTGCATTCAATCTTCAGTGTGCGGCTGGAGATCGCATGAAGAGGACCTCCGTATCGCCTGACTAAAAATGAGGATCAACGTCGCTGATAACCTCCCCGCATTCGCTGCCGCCACCGGGATGAAGATAGAAGATGGACCGCAGCCTGGATGAAGATTGAAGAAGATGGTCCTGCAATGGATGAAGATGGAGCCCTGCTGGGATCAAGATAAAGCGCCACCCTTCATCAATGTTAAGTACCAATTTTGTCGTTAGTGTTAGTTTTTTTTTATTGTTGGTGTGTTTTGTTTTTTTTAAGATTAGTTGTTTTTTTTAATGGGCACAAAAAGAGCTGAATGCCCATT